>NC_056748.1:229522927-229635427 GCF_019279795.1 Protopterus annectens
CCAACATCAATTCTTGCTACTGCAAAGCTTCCTTACTACGGACCACAAATGCCAATATCTGCCATTTCAGGGCTTGTGGAAAAGTTAGCAGATACCTTTGTGGTAAATATGTCACTGGATTGTGTCCTTTTTTTATAAAACTATGAGGCATTAGGTAGTTCTTGCAAGCTTAAGAAAGAGCATACAAGCTGATGGCATCCCTGGCTTGGTATAAAAATGTTTGTTTACTTTGTTTGTTTATTTTTTTGAATGCAGATAACACATATGAAATTGTTCAATGCATGGCGTATACCATCCCTGACTGAAGTGTTATTTATATGCCTTATACTGTGTAAATATATATATATATATATATATATATATATATATATATATATATATATATATAGCTAGCTAATATACACACACACATATATATATATATATATATATATATATATATATATATATATATATATATATATATATATATATATATATATGTATATATGGGTCCACTACAGAATCTCGAAAGCTCATAATACCGAAGCCCATAATCCTGAGCCCAAAATCCCGAAAATTCAAAATCCCGAAAGCCCAAAATCCTGAAACTCAAAATCCTGAAAACACAAATAATGCTAATATGTCAATATAAAGACACTAATATCTACCAACTGACCCTGACCCTAACCCTAACCCTAAGGTCCATCACTATCGCACACTCACCTGACCCGCCTCCCTAACCCTAACTCACTTAAACCGCCAACCCCAATATTTGTCACTATTGCATACATGCCTAACCTGCCTCTAACCCTAACTCACTTAAACCCCTAACCCTAACATAAAACCAATCAAGACACTTACCTGAACGCAACGCATGACCTAACACCACAGGGCTAACAATAGTAAAGCCACAATGACGTCCGTATGTCCATTTTGTGTTTTCAGGATTTTGAGTTTCAGGATTTTGGGCTTTCGGGATTTTGAATTTTCGGGATTTTGGGCTCAGGATTATGGGCTTCGGTATTATGAGCTTTCGAGATTCTGTAGTGGACCCGTATATATATATATATATATATATGTATATACACACACACACACACACACATATATATGTGTATATGAATATATACATATACATATATATATATATATATATATATATATATATATATAAACAAATATGGATATATAAATACATATACATACATATATGGATTCCGTTCACAAGCTAGAAGTTTCAAAAGTTCGAAATGCAAATGGTCAAGACCATAAGATTGAAGTTTTGAAACTTTGAACATTTTGAATGGAGATCACTGTACAGCACAAAATGGGAAATTTACCATTTTCCTCACTGAAGTGCAATCTCGTAGTTGGTATATTTAGTTAGCAGGGGGTGCAGGGGGACTCGCCCCCTGCAAAAACCGAATTTTTTTTTTTTATTACAATTTTGAAGTTTCAAAACTTTGATCTTATGGTCTCGACCATTTGCAGTTCAAAGTTTTGAAACTTTGAGTATGTGAAGTAGGTCAAAGTTTTGAAACTTCATAATTGTAATAAAAAAAAGAAATACATTTTTTTTAACATTCTTGCAAGGGGGGCAAGCACCCCTGCAGCCCTCACACCCCCTGCTGAATAAATATACCAACTCAGAGATCACACTACAGTGAGGAAAATGGTAAATTTCCCGTTCTGCACTGTACAGCGATCTCCATTCAAAACATTCAGTTTCAAAACTGCAGTCTTTTATAGTTTCAACCATTTGCAGTTCGAAGTTTTGAAACTTCGAGCTTGTGAAATGAATCCATGTATATATATATATATATATATATATATATGTGTGTGTGTGTGTGTGTGTGTGTGTCTGTGTGCATGCATATGTATGGCAATGCAATGAGCCACTATTCAATGAACCATGTTTCAATAAAACTGACTGACTCCTAATCTGGCAAATGTTGTGGATAGACTTTAACATGGATCCTGCAGGCAGGCAAGCTCACTATTCTCCCCCTAAAATTCAAGAAAAGGCTTTAATATAGGTCTTGCAATCCTGTATGGGGCAAGTTCATGACTTTCCTGCTCCCACCCATTTGCTGGATCCAGAATCAGTCTAATAGGTTCTTCAAGCCATGATTCACTGAATATGGACTAGATGAAATTTAAGAAACCCGTGTGTGTGTGTGTGTGTGTGTGTAGGCATATATATATATATATATATATATATATATATATATATATATATATATATATATATATATATATATATATATATGGGTCTACCTCAACCCACCAAAATTACATTTCTCCGAAATGTAATTTCGCAGTCCCATTTTTCTGAAAGTGCATTCATCTGAAAAGGCACTTTTGTAAAAAAAAAAACGGATCAATGAAAACCAACCAAGGTTGTTGTAGATCACAGCACAGTGCGGATAAGGGAATATTCCCTTTTCCTCCACTGTAGTGCGATCTTGGAATGAAAATATATAAGTAGTGGGAGTATGTGGGGAGCATCCCATCACATGGGGGGCTGCAGGGGGGCTTGGCCCCCCTGCATAAATGTGTTTAGTGTTGTCATGTGTTTTTTCGGAAAAAATGAGATTGCAAAATTACGTCATTTCGGTGGGTCGAGGTAGACCCATATATCTATATCTATATATCTATATATATATATCTATATATATATCTATATATCTATATATCTATATATATATCTATATATATATATATATATGGAGAGAGAGAGAGAGACAGACATGGGTCTACTTCAAAAGAATGAAAACTCATAAGACAGAATCACACATCATTGATACAACTTAGCCGAAACTACAAAAGATCGTAAATTTAAAACTTTGAATCTCACAAAACTGAAAATAAGTTCCTGACATGTAGTCAGTCACAGCACTATAAAACTATATATAAACATGTCATTTTCATCAAGGTAGTGAGATCTCTGAATTAGTACATTTAATTTGTGAGGGCCGCAGGGAGGCTTACCTCCCCCTGATAAAATGAAGAAAAAGCATAATTGGTGTCTTTGGCTTGCCACCACAGTGTAATTTCATTTGTTAATTAGTTAGACTGGCTGCGTACATTTCAGTGGAAACCAGTCTGCGAGGTACGTTTTTAATATAGAGGTGAAGTGCATGAATGGAACAGAGTTCATGTAGAATTATGGGTTGTGTCTCTACTGGGACATTGTGATTACGGATTAGGGTGAGTTAGTTAAACCACTAGTGTCAACACCAAAACACTGGGTAGAGTGAAAGAAGGCACACAGATGAGACCAATAAGGTTAAGCGCTTTTCGTTTATGTCAATTCATAAACTTCATCAGACAATACAAATTATTTCAAAACACATTTAAATACATAAAAATGCAAATAATTAACCAATCAACAAAGAAAATGCATTAAAGAAGCACAAAGTCACCACCCCCTAACCATGAGTATAGACAATCTATTAAAATTTAAATGGGCAACCCCACATTTTACTAAAACAAGTAGCATTACACATGAAAAAATTATATGAATGTATTAATAATTAAATATTATTAACCTAAATTTAACGCATTAAACTTTTAAGTTTTAAAATACTACCTAAAACACAACCCTCATTCAAACCAGGCTGATTATATGCATTCAGCCTGATTTGCCAAGAAAGTTCTAATTCATCTAATTTTAGAGCATCGGGACCACCTCTTGGGTTTTTATTCACCTGGTCTACAATAATAAATTTAAAAGAATGATCAGAAAATTGGTCAATATGTTTCGCTAAGGCGTTCTCTAGTTTGTGTTTCCTAATTGCGTACAAGTGTTCGTAAACACGTTCACGAAGCTTTCTTTCAGTTTTGCCAACATAGAAAGCTGGACAAAACTGACACAAAGCAAGATAGACCACCATCTTAGAATTACAATTATTTCTCAGTTTCAAATTGTAAGAGAAATTATTAACAAATACTCTGTTAGATTCCAAAATGTAACCACAATAGTTACAAGCTTGGCATTTATACATGCCTGGAGTTCTAACAGGTTTTGCTCTGATACTCTCACAATAATTTTTAAGATTCCTTCCTTTTTTATAAATTACTAACGGGCGGTCACCTACACTTGTGTAGACATTCATATCACCTTTAAGTATGTCCCAATTTTTTCTCAAAATCTTAAAACAAGAATTGCTATTTATATTGTAGGTAGTTATAAAAGACATATTGAACTTAACAAGACTAGAGTGTTGCTCAACAGGTAAGTCAAGAGCCATGTTGAAAGACCCATTTACAATAGATGAATCATTTATAATACTATTCAACAATGGTGTATAGAAAAAAGTCTGTCGTTTAAATGTAACTTCATTAATTATATCATTAATCAAAAGTAGTGGATAGCCACGTGATAAAAACATTTCCTTAATAAAATCACATTCATTATCAAAAACACCATCCAATGTAGTGATACGTGCTGCACGAACCAACTGACCTTTTATAATAGCACGTTTCTGATGGTATGGATGGCAACTTGAATAATGTAACATTGAGTTACAATATGTCTTTTTTCTATGAATTGAAGAAACAAATCTCTCCAACACAGTGTCCTTAGTAAGTGTGATGTCCAAATAATCCATAGAGGTGGCATCAAAGTTATGTGTGAATTTTAAGAACGACGTAGTTGAATTTAAATATTTTACCAATAATTCACTATATTCTATGTTACCATCAACTAAAATAAAGATGTCGTCCAAGATATGTATATAAAACACATATACAGACACTCCGAGATCGCATTACAGTTGGGAAAAGGCAAAATTCCTGATCCCCTCTGTGCTGCGATCTTGAACATAAAGCCAGTACTTTTGATAACCTGATTTTTGAACAGCTGTACTGGCCTTTTTTCCTGTTGGGTAACTAGAGTGTAACCCATAGATAAATGTATAAGTTATGTGGGCACCTCAAAAAAATGGATACATGGGATATGTGGGGGTTCAGTGTTGAATATGCATAATATCTGGTATGGTAAGGATAAAGAATACACTGCCCTTCTCTTAGGCTTCTCCTCACATCATGAAACTTGTTCCCTTTCATTAGAGTAGCAGATATGAGGCCTTATTTCAGAAAGCATACAAAGTGTTCCAGAAGAACTCTCCAATGGAAGTAGCATAACACTTGTGTGTGGAATACTGTGAATGCCTAGTAAGATCACAAGGGTGTGAAAGAGATTCCACAAGCTGATACATTAATTAGTAGAGGTAAGCGTAGTGCTGAAAGGAGTTGAGCTTATGTCACCCATATTACCATGGACATGTTCAGACAACATCAGACTATGATATACAGGCATATTTGTGATTATGTAAATAGGTTTATAGACAGGTGTAGCTATGCCACGAACCATGGAATAGCTGAAGGATCAAACACAATGTGGCATGTACAGGATAACATCAAATACAACAAAATACGTGTGTGTATATGTGTGTGTGTGTGTGTATATGTATGTATATATATATATATATATATATATATGTGTGTGTGTGTGTATGTGTATATATATATATATATATATATATATATATATATATATATATATATATATATATATATATATAAAATATATCTGTGGTTCGCCTTTAGAAAGGCGATTCACATTCGGGCGAACAGCAATTGTTCAAAAGGCTTTTGGCAAAGTTTGCAAACGCCAAACGAAAAAAGGTTTGAATGTAATAAGCGAATGCACAGTGACATTCGTTCATTGCACATTCGACTTTGTGGGGCGGAACAGTGGGGTTCAGAAAACGGTCCTTTTCCCCACTGTAGTGCGATCTCAGAGATAGAATATTAAAGTTGGGGGTGAGGGTGTAGTGGGGCTTGCCCCCCTGCTTTACACTTCTTTTTTTTTTCGTTCGACATTGATGTTCGAAAAACAGCAAATCTGCTTTTCGATTTGCTGTTTTTCGAACATTAAGGACTATCGCCGTTTTCACTTTCGTGGTTACGAGTCGCTCATATGAGCATTAGTACCACTGTGATTTGGCTTTATAAACGTAAACCTATATATACACATGCATAGCTTTAAAAAAATAGCCAAAATAAGTGGAGAGAGAGGACAGATGTAAGGAAGATGGGCAGTAAGCAAATAAAAGTACAAGAAGACTGTCTGTAGGGCAGTAGTCAGTTGGGGGAAGAATATTTTTTTCTGAGTTTAGTTGCCATTTTCTATTTGTAGAATGGGTGGGTAGGGCAAGTTCAGGAAAAAAGGAGAGGGAGCTACATTGAATGGAAAGAGACACAATGCAAATGCACAGGATAAACCCAGCAAACAGCTGAGGGCAAGAAACATGAGGTAGGAAGACAAGGAAAGTTGATGTACAAACATCTAGTGGAGAGTTTCCCATGGAGTATAGGTCAACAGACATTGATGTGAACTGACACAGAAGGAGACCATTGAAGCAGTGACCTTTCATGCCAACATTAAGTCACTAGTGATGTGTACTGGGAACATGTCCATGGCAGGCCAGTCACCAGTGGAGTTCGTCATAGTTCTGTGCTGGGTCCATTCCTGTTTGGTGTCCTCTTTTCTGAAGTAAAAGCAAATACTAAAGAGCTCTGTCTGATTAAATTTGCAGATGACTGTAAGCTAGGAGCAATCACTGAATCCCCAAATGATTTTGCCATCCTGCAGGAAGGTTTGTTACAAATAAATAACTGGTGACGAAATTGTGGACTGAAACTAAATGCCAAAAAATGCATTATTGTATTCTTTGTGAAATCATCTATCCCAGGGAACTACCACCTAAGATTTGAACCAGTTCGGGATTTGTTAACTTATGTATGTGGACAATGAGTGGACAGTGACTTAACCTTTGACCATCATGTGCCCATTATTGTAATAAAGTCTTTCTGTATTGTGTCCAGACATAGGGGGTATCATTGTCCCCCTTTACTCAGTTCAAATTTGGCCAGTCATTGCATATAATGCCCCCTTTGGCATGCATCTGTCTAGACACATACAACTGGAATGCCCATAGAGATACCGTACTAAAATGATACAACTAAATGCATCTGTCTAGACACATACAACTGGAATGCCCATAGAGATACCGTACTAAAATGATACAACTAAAAAGTTACAAGACCTAAACATTGTGTCCCGCATGGACTGACTCAAGGCCCTGTCACTATTCTCTGTATCCTATAGATTTCTAAGAGGTGACCTGTGTCTGGCACAAGGCATCCTCCAACCCATTACTGTTGTATTTACTGCACATCAGCAAGTTAAATGGCATCATAAATACTTGGTCTAGTGATCTAAACATCCTCTACAACATGAGCAGAAAAGTTTAGAGGGACAAGTATGTCTTACAGACAATACCGCTGCTCTGGAACAGACTTGACATCCACCTAAAACAAAGTACATCTCTGTCCATAGTCAAGTGCAGCTTAGATCTATGCATAGGAAACGGGAAGATCTGATGTCGTCGCTCTTCATTTATCCTTTACCTTTGGGAACTCGATTCCGACCCTCAGAACTGGCTCGGCCGTTACATAGCGTGCACCTCTACCCACAGTACTCTTCTCCATATTACCTCAGATCTCGTTTGCTGCTCTTGTCGCAAGATCCGTCAGCCATTTTTTCTTGCAGCTTAGTGAAATTTTATTGTATATTTCAGCTTTAGCATAACTTTTTTTCATATATATATATATATATATATATATATATATATATATATATATATATATATATATTAGTTATCCTTTCTACCCACTTTTCTGTTGCGTGAGTGTGTTTTCTTACCAATTATTAATTTTCCAGTACCATTGTTGGCAGTTTGTGTGTGTGTGTGTGTGTGTGTGTGTGTGTGTGTGGGTGTGTGGGTGTGTGTGCGCGCGCGCATATATATGCCTGTTGACACCTCCTATGCTGTCAGCATGGCCAGGAAACCAAAAGGCACTACCAGTTTTAAGCAGTGCCATGATTGCTGTCGGAAGATGCCCAGATTTGATGGGCATTCTTCCTGTGTCTTTTGTTTAGGCCCAGCTTATCTTTCCCAAAACTGTCCTATCTGCCAAGCTTACAGTACCTGGGCTATGACTCAGTGTAAAAAATAAATTAATCCTAAAAGGACTGATTAAGTCCTTTTTTGAGGAGGCCTTATCCAAGACAGACTCTTTCCTCCTCATAATCTGATTCCGGAACCAAAAAAGGCCACTTGGTACCAATGTCTCCTTCGGTTCTGGTGACAGAAAAGCATAAGCCTTCCACTCCTACTGCTTCCACAGAGCCAAAGGCTAAGATTCGCAGACTTTCAGAACAGACAACATCCTTGGCACTGTCTTCTATGGCGCCCCAAATCTCGGTGCCATCTTTTGTACCGACTTCTTTGTCATCCCAGTAGGTACCGGCATCTCCATCTATGCTTCCACAAACTCTGGATCCTCTATTGGTGCCAAAATACATCATAACTTACACACCTAGGACAGTGCATTCTCTATCTATTGACCCCTGTGTGGGACATCTCCCTAGCCCTTTCCATGAAAGACCAAAATACCTCTCAGGTTTAACTGTCAGATCCTCCAGGAGTCTTACTGAAGTCCAAGTCGTGAGGTTGGTGGATCAACTCCTAGTGGCCAGGGGTCTGTCTGTCTGTCTCTTCCCAGGCCCCTTTCCTTCTGGAGTTGGGGCCTTTTTCTCCCAGGACTCCCATCAAATCTTCATCCTCTATCCACCTCTGAGTGCTAAGAGCCCCTGACGCCAATCTCCCCGGTTCCAGCTGTTCAGGTGCTGACACCTTTTTCCCCTTCGGTTCTAGGATTTGCCTGGACTTCCTCAGTTCCGTTAGAAGTGACGGACTCCCAGGGCCGTAGCTCAGTTGTCTGATCCAAGAGCTTCATATTGGCTCCAGTTTTTTATTCAGAGTCATCATTGACTCTTGGAACTTCCGCAGACGTGGGCTGTTCCTCGGCTCCTACTTTGGAGGTGGGTCTCTCAGGGTGGGGTGTAACCTTGGTTCCAAGGTTGTCCTCCTTGGTTCCAGGCTCCCATCCCTCTTTGGTGTGGGGGCCTGCTTTCCATGTTATGGAGAGAGCACTAGCTTCTGCAGGCTCTCAGCTGGCCACTTCTGTGTTGGAATTTTATCCCAAGACTACTCCTTGCCCAGAGCTTCCACCAATCTCCACGTCCAGACAGCAGATGCCAAACTTGCAAGATACCCCTGCATAGGGCTCCTCTTCTTCTGAGTCCTCCTCAGAAATTTTCACTAAGGAGCCACCCAGGAAGAAGACGTGTAAGAGGAAACACTTAGATTTCCCCCCAAGGAATCAGTCACAGAAGAGACAGACTTTGATGATGGGGAGAGTTCCCCCTGGTCACCCCCAAAAGACATCTCCTTTGGAGGCATGCTAGAGATTCTAAAACAGAGGGGTAATTGGAAGCCCAAAGACCCTACTTCTGAGGAGTCAGTGTACATGCAGGCTTTTGGTGCTCTCCCATCTACTTTGTGGGTGTACCCTCCCACTGATGATCTTATTAAATTGATTACACAGTGGGTTTGGAAGGCTCCTAATTCCGTAGAGCCAATTCCCCAGAGAAATGACAAAATACTATCTGCTCCTCCCCAGAGAAATGACAAAATACTATCTGCTCCAGACGACCACCAGCGCTGGGCAAAAGGGGTATCAGTAGATGCTATGGTGGTGGCGGAGGCTGCCACCAAGAAGGAACTAGCTGAAGAGAGTTCTATTGTTCATTCCCCTAAGTGAGAGTCCAGGACAATGGAGAGATTTGAAAAATGGGTCTATGCTTCATCAACCTTCACATTAAGGTCTTTGAACTCTATGGCACATTTCACTAGGCTCCAGAGGAATCTGATCAAGGAGTTATCAGATACCCTAACAAGGGCTGTGTCTAAGCAGGTCCAGGGTAAAATGACCTCCCAGCTAGCCACCCTGGAGTCTATTTCCAACATATCTATAAGGCTCATTGCTCACGTAGCCAAAGTGGCAACCAGGGCAGCGGGTTCAGGCATTGCCATAAGCCGTCACGTCTGGATGCGCTTGTGTAAGTTTGTGAAGCCATTTAAGTCTTCCTTCATCAATACTTCTTTTTACAGATCTTCCTTATTTGGCCTCAAAGTCAGGGAAACTCTAGCCAGGTGTGAGAAAGATGGAAAGACCCTATCTGCAGTGGGTGTACATTGTTCTGCTCCTCAATGTTCCTACTCAGAGGAGTGGCAAGATGTAGTTCAAAAAAATCCCAGGGGCCTTTTCACGACACACGTGCTGGTGGCTGTCCTCAGGGCAGAGGGGGGACTCCAATGGAAGATAACGACCCCACAGCAGAGGTGTCCTGCAAAATCAGGGTTCCAGAGATTCTTTCACTGGACAATCCTATCAGCGCTCCTGAAAAGGGGCCCGAATGCTTACCTCTGGAAACAGTTGGGGGAAGATTTTCGCTGCACTCAAGAGCCTGGTGACCAAATAACTACAGATGCCTGGGTGCAACGGATCATTCCCAGAAGCTACCATATTCCCTTCATTGTCTTTCCAAAATCAAAATGAAAACTCCCTGATGTTCCACCCAGTGAGAGGGGCTAAGCATCCCTAGAGATTCTAAAGCTGCTAGAAAAAAAGAGTCATCCAAGAAGTTCTACCAGACCAGATAGGATTCGGATTTTACGTAAGGTTCTTTTTAGTGCCAAAAAAGACAGGGGGCTTGAGACCAATATTAGATCTCAGCATTCTGAACAAGTTTGTTCAGCAAGCAAAATACCGGATGGTCACAGTTCAGTCTTTACTTCCCTTTCTAGAGGAAAACGATTGGATGTGGTGTATAGACCTTCAGGACACATATTACCACATAAAAATGGACAGATGCTCCAGAAGGTTCCTCTGCTTTTTGCTAGAAGACAGTCACTTCCATTTCAGAGTGCTGCCCTTTGACCTTTGACCTCACCACAGCCCACTGGCTGTTCAACAAATGTTTGGTGCAATAGCAGCCTCACTTGAGACCACATGGATTCCGGGTGTTTCCTTATCTAGATGATTGGCTCATCACCACTCCCACCAGGCATTTACTTCTTCAAGCAACAGATTTCATCCTACACCTTTTTGCCCATCTGGGCATTACTGTGAATCACTGAAAATCTCACCCGAGTCCCACTCAAGATCTAGCCTGAACACCATCTTTGTGTAATTCCCCTTCCTCTTCACAGGCTACAGAAAATAAAATCCCAAGTACAGGCTACTCTTTCCAAAGACAAGGCTCCTGCACTCAGAGTCCTTCATGCTTTGGGTTCCATGGCAGTGACCATCGCCTTAGTTCCACTAGCAAGATTTCACATGCAGCTACTACAATGGCTTCTAGCATCCCAATGGTCCATCCTAACCCATCCAATGATGTACCCCATTCTAATCTCCAGTTTTTGCAAGAAGGACCTATCCTGGTGGATGGAATCTGAGGAAGCTCATTTAGGCCAGCCCTTTGTCCCACCTCAGTCCAAGGCCATAGTGACCACGG
This sequence comes from Protopterus annectens, assembly GCF_019279795.1. Taxonomy (NCBI): domain Eukaryota; kingdom Metazoa; phylum Chordata; order Ceratodontiformes; family Protopteridae; genus Protopterus; species Protopterus annectens. The sequence goes on from NC_056748.1 coordinate 229,534,404, forward strand.
ATGCCTCCCAGATGGGGTGGGGACATTATTTGGGAAGAACAGTCCAAGGCATTTTTCCCATATAGAGGCCAACCTGCATATCAAAGTTCTAGAACTGAGAGCAGTGATGTTAGTGTCATAAGCTTTCCAGTCTGTCCTCCCTCTAGGAATTATTGCAATTCAGTCAGACAACATGTCTGTAGTCTTGTACATCAACAAAGAGGGAGAACCCAAATCTTACCCCCTGTGATGAGAAGCTCTCAGAGTCTGGCATTGAGTGATATCTTCCAACCGCTTTTTCCTAGAAATGCACATCCCGAGAAGTTCAAACGTGATAGCGATCAGATTGAGCAGATGCATTCTCCTGCCTCACAAGTGGTCTCTCAATCCCAGATTGGCAAAGGAGATTTTCAACTACTGGGGCCAGCCTTGCTGCGACCTATTTGCATCACCCCAAAACAACAAGTGTAGCAGGTATTTTGCCTTAATTCTCCCTCTAGTGGAATCCCCAAGAGATGATTTACATCGAGATTGGCCCTCGGGTCTTTTCTATGCCTTTCCCCCTTCCCTCTGATTCCTTTCTTCTTAAAGAAAGCTAGCAGGTTGAGAAGCAAGGTGATCCTCATTGCACCCTTCTGGCCTTGACAGGTCTGGTTCCCTTTTCTGTGGCCTCATCTGGTTCACCGTCCATTGATTCTGGACCCAGTTCCGGATATTCTATCTCATCTGCAAGGACTGTGTACCCCTATCTTCAGAACCTCAAGCTTACAGCTTGGCTCCTCCAATTCCACTAGTCGCCAAGCAGAAAAATATATCTTTTCCAGTCCAAAAAATGTTACTGGCTTTGCATAGACCTTCCACCAGGAAACTGTGCCTAAGCAAGTGGAAAAGATTTTCTGTTTGGGCGTACGATAATGGTCTTAGCCCCCTTTCTGCACCAGTTGGAAAAGATTTGGAGTTTCTAGCTATACTTTTTGATCAAGGAGCTTCTACTTCCACTATTATGGTCCAACTACCTGCTGTTTCCAGTTTTCACAATGGCTTTGAAGACCATTCACTGATTTCACATAGATTATGTAAAGTATTTATGAAAGGGGCTTTCTGAGTGAAACCTCTTTTTAAAGATACTCTAGCTGCTTGGGATCTGACCTTGGTTTTGCAGTCGTTAGTGCTTACTCCCTTTGAATTAGTGACTTTTCTTTCCTGCTGGATGTTTGCAGACTATTGCATTTCTATCTCAGCAGAACTAAAGCATCTAGAAAATCGGGCCATTTATTTGTATCTTTCTCTGGTCCATCTCTGGAAAATCTGTTTCAAAGTTACCTTGTCAGAATGGTTAATAGACTGTATTACTTTCATATACAATAAAAAGAATCTCAAGTTACCAGCGCCAGTGAGAGCGCACTCCACTAGGTCAATAGCCACTCTGCATACTTTTATTACTCGTTACAAATGGGATATGGTCTCCAGGAGAAGAGCATCCTTTGGCTCTATGTTTCTCAGGAATATCCTTCCATAAGGCTACCCAGGGCCTAAAGTAGCTGGGGACTCTGTCCCAAAGGTAAAGGATAAATGGAGACTGACAACATCAAATAAAGAAGATATGTGCTCACTGTGATGTTCCATGTGTGCTCTCAATCTTCATTTATCCTTTACACCCCACCCTCCTTTCCCCTCCTATGGGATTTCTGGAGGATTGGACTTTTGTCCTGGTAACTTTATCAGTTTTGATCTTGGACATGGCCTCTTTACAAATTTCTTTGTCTTTCTGTGTCCGTGCAAACTCAATCTGAGGTAATATGGAGAGGGGTATTGTGGGTAGAGTCTTAGCTCAAGAGTTTTTGGCTGGTGCGAGCTATGTAACGGCTGAGCCAGTTCCAAGGGTTGGAACATAGTCACCAAAGGTAAAGGATAAATGAAGATTGAAAACACAGATGGAACATTATGGTGAGTACATAACTTCTTTTTTTTACCACAGGACTGCCCTCTGTATTGCTAATTTACAGAGGTAGCTCCTAAATGCTTTAATCCATGCATGGGTTCCCTCAAATTATCTATGATAGTCATCATCAACCTCCTTTTTCCTATTTTCTACATGAGGTTGGGGTGTCATGTCAACTGTTGCCATCTCTCTCTATTCAGTGCCACTCTCCTACCTTCTTCAACACTCATGCCTGACTGTCGCAGATCTTCTCACACACAATCCATCCACCTCTTTGCTGGACTCCCTTGTTTTCTGTTACTTTCTTCCTATGTGCCCCATTCTTCTTCAACATATTATCTTCTGCTTTTCTGTACATGTGAATGAACCACTGTAATATGCTTTTTTTTTTTTTTTTTTTGTATTACCTTTTCTGCAATTGGAGCTAGTTTGGCTTCTTCTCTTATGTCCTCATTTCATTGTCTGTCCCACAGTGTGCATCCTACCACCCATTTCAAGCAGTTCATCTCCATCACCTCTATCTTCCACAACTAAATTTCTGCAACATCAACAGAATCATTTGGAGGCACAGGTATATCCTGCAAAGGATACCGCTGCTCTGGAACAGACTGTTCATCCACATAAAACAAAGTTCATCCTTGTCCATATTCAAGTGCAACCTGGATTTATGAATGGAAAACACAAAATTTACACCAGGCCTGCCCCCTGCAGCACTAATAGACATAGGCATCTTCTAAATGCTTTACACCATGTATGTGCCCCTCAAATTATCAGTGGTACAATCCCAGTTATTTTTATTAAGAGTACTATATAGTTATCAACCATGGGATTGGTAAGGTCAGTTTCTAACCCAAATGGATAGGTTCATTTAAGCAGAAAAGGGAAAACTGGCTAGGTTTAAAATGGCCCTCAAGAGCAGCAAGCCTAGTACTTATGAACCGTTGAATACAAGTGTCCACAGAGCACTTAAACTACTTGTTACTTGCAGACACAATCACGTATGCAAATGGGAATGTGACCCACAAAACTGTGATTGTCCTTCGACATCAATAAAGATCACAGCACTATGAAAGTAAATCCATATGATGGTGATATTTGGGATGAAATGCGTAGTCCTATCAACCAGAATGATATATAGTGTAAGAGCATATGCCATGAAAAAATCAGGGACAGCAGAAAAGTAGTGCTTAATGTCCCCAGTTGCCCAAGTGTTATACAGTAAATTTTAGCATGATAGGACTAGTTCACTTTCAGTGGATATAAAAAGTTTACACACCCCTTTTAAAATGGCAGGTTTTTGATATAAAAAAATGAGACCACAATAAATAATTTCAAATTTTTCCCACCTTTAATGTGACCTATAACCTGTACAATTCAGTTGAAAAACAAGCAAATCTGTTAGGGGAAAATTATAAAAAATAAAAAATTTACGATAAGCTGGTTGCATAAGTGTGCACACTCTTAAACTAATACTTTGTTGAAGCATTTTTTGATTTAATTACAACATTCAGTCTTCTTGGGTACATACCTGCCATCAATTAAAGAGACTCTGATTAACCCCAAATAAAGTTCAGCTGTCCTAGTAGGAGTTTTCTGACATATACTCAGTTGCCTGCTATAGCAAAAGCCATGGTTCGCAGAGAGCTTACAAAGCATCAAAGGGATCTCATTGTTGAAAAGGTATCAGTCAGGAGAAGGGTACAAAAAATTTCCACAATATTGGATATACCATGGAACACAGTGAAGACAGCCATCAAAAAGTGGATAAAATATGGGACAACAATGACGTTGCAAAGAACTGGACGTCCCTCAAAAATGGATGAACAGAAGAGATGAAAACTGGTCAGGGAGGCTGTCAAGAGACCTACAGCAACACTGAAGGAGCTGCAGGAATTTCTGGCAAGTACTGGTTTTTGTCACATGTAGTACACAATCTCCCGTATTCTCCATATTTCTGGGCTGTGGGGTGGGGTTGCAAGACGGAAGCCTTTTCTTACACAGAAAAACACCAGGCCTGGCAAAAATTTGCAAAACAATACATCAAGTCTCCCAAAAGCATGTGGGAAAATGTGTTATGGTCTGATGAGACCAAGGTTGAACTTTCTGGCCACAATTCCAAAAGGTACGTTTGGTGCAAAAACAACACTTCGTATCACCAAAAGAACACTATCCCTGCGGTGAAGCATGGTGGTGGCAGTATCATGTTTTGGGGTTGCTTTTCTTCAGCTGGAACTGGGGCTTTAGTCCAAGGGGAGGGAATTATGAACAGTTCCAAATACCAGTCAATTTTGGTGCAGAACCTTCGGGCATCTGCTCAAAAGCTGAAGATGAAGTGGAATTTCACTTTTCAACATGACAGTGACCCCAAGCATACATCCAAATTAACAAAAGAATGGCTTCACCAGAAGACAGTTAAAGTTTTGGAATGGCCCAGCCAGAGCCCAGACCTAATTCCAATAGAAAATCTGTGGGGTGACCTGAAGAGGGCTGTGCACAAGAGATGCCCTCACAATCTGACAGATTTAGAGTACTTTTGCAAGGATAAGTGGACAAATATTGCCAAGTCAAGATGTACCATGCTGATAGACTCCTACCCAAGACGTCTGAATGTTGTAATTATATCAAAAGGTGCGTCAACAAAGTATTATTTTAAGGGTGTGCACATTTGTGCAACCAGCTTATTGTACGTTTTTTATTTTTCCCCGAACAGATTTGTTTGTTTTCAAATTGAAATGTACAGGTTATAGGTCACATTAAAGGTGGGAAAAGTTTTGAAATTATTTATTGTGGTCTCATTTTTTTTTATATCACAAAAACCTGGCATTTTAACAGGGGTGTGTAAACTTTTTATATCCACTGTATATGCATTCAAGCATATAGCATGTTATTGAAGGTGTGCACATCCCATCAGCACCCAAAGACAGATGCCCACAGACAGTATTGCTTCAAAACACTAAAAGGGCATGACAGATGTGCTCTATAATGTGTGTATTCACAGTGGCATAGAAACTTACAGAGCTTATTGTTGGTATATTTCCTCACGTCAGACTGACCAATTATGTTGTATATGCTGAAGTTGACATAACCATCCTGTGTCTTTGTTAACTTCTTTGTACATTATTACAACCAAAGTTTTCAAATTTTTCAAAGTCCTATACAATTGAAATTCTATCTTGTACTTCTCCCCATGTCTTTATAGTTTTATTGATACTGATCTTTTCCATTTTATTACAGTTTATCAGAAATGCTGTTAGGTTTTCCTCATTTCATTTTTGCTTTTTTTCTGTATTACTTTTGGATTTCAGTTTTTTGCATGTTCTATAATGTTTGCACCAGTAAGTATGTATTCACTGCAGTATTTTGTATAAAGTTATTTTATAATTTAATCTACTTGGAAAATATATTATATGACTACTCTTCTCCAACATTACTTGCTCTAGGATAATTTTTATGTGTATGAGCATACCAGGTGATAAGATTATATGTTGTGGTGATATTCTATTTTTCTTGTTTTCTGCAAGAACAAGTTTATCATACAGCCGTACAGGAAATGAATGTACTATATACAAACCTGAGCAGCAGGATGTGTATAAATATTTAGGAATAGATGAAGGCTTGGCAGTAACACTTGCCCCAAACATCACTGAATTAGTTGGGCAAGAAAAATAGTTCATGCTTATTAAATGATATATAAAAAACAGTGAACTCGAAAGTTTATACATCCCTTGCTCTGAAGGAGGTATGCCCCCCCCTTGAAACTAACTACATGTACTGGGCTGCATTTGTGGGACTGCATATATATTTGCTGACCTCATCAGATCCAAACATAGTGAACTGACTGATGCATGAAGTGAAGTCATTTAAAATGACATCTTTGCTTATTTTGTTAAAACAGAGTGGGAATGGAAATCAAATCAAAAGTAGACTAGAATCAGACAGCAGCTGAAAGTTAAAAAAGAAAAAGAAAGGGACCATAGGAAAGGAAATATCGGAAAGTCCACAGATATAGTAGCAAGTATAGAGAACACCCACATGTTGACCATGTTTTTTTTATTATTCCAAAATCCAATACCATGGACATAAGATGAAAATAGCAAAAGGCACAAATGGTGTTTAAAGGTATATCTGCAAAATACAGTAGTGCACACCATAAATAAAACCATTAAAGATAAGTCTCTTGATGAATAATACAGACCGTTGTGCATAGATGACATGAAAAAAAGAAAGCGCAATTAATAGTAACAAGTAATAAAACCTATGACCTTAAACTATAGAGGACTAAACTAAATAGGAGAAAATACAACAGGCTTGATAATAAACAATTTATTAAGATGTCTGGGATATGAATAATCAGGAAAAGGCCTTTTTCCAAAATGAAATGGAGGGAACATTATGGCTCTTTATTATCCCACTTAAAGTGAAAGTCTTCTTTAATTGCATATCTGTCCCAGTTAGAGTGGAATATTTCCTTAAAAAGGTATGTATGTTATAAGGGGAGAGAGAAGAGAAGGATTTTTTTATTCAGAAACTATGTACAGTGTAGTGGCTACTGAGATTTGTAAAAGCCAGAATTTTATGGCTTTGTTTAGAATATAGTACACAGGGAATGTGTCCTAGGATCCAAATAATTGCCCTTGTAGGGATTGTGGACTGCAAAACCTTACTACTTACTTGTTACTTACTGTTCCAGTAACGTCTCAACCAAGAACATTCCCAGAATTTATGAAGTTCTTCTGCTGGAAGGTCTGGATATTCCAACAAACGCCTGACAAATTGATAATCTTTCTCTACCATGTTTGCTGGGGTCCAGTAACCAGGATGCAGTACTAGTCTAGGGGTAGCTGACTACTGCCTAAAAAATCCAGCTACGAAGAAGGTAATATATCTGTGGTGGTAAGACTAAAGCTTTTAATATGGACAGATAGCCTCTTATCTAGCTCAGAAAGTGTTGCTTTGGAGAATAAGTAAACAGAAGAGATTAATGCTATGAGATAGTTTCAGAGGGGAATGAGAGATACTGAAAGCCTGTTGAAATACAAGTATAGGAGAAGTTAAGCAAGAAGGTAAAGGGGAGGAAAGGAAAACATGTCTCACATGTAGCTATCTCCAAATGTTGGTGGGTGATTGTATGAAACTTGCAGGGATAAGAAGGAGACAAACCAGGATCTATCAGCTACATTACTAAACAACTAATGCACCCATTTCAGGCCTTTATTTAGCCAAGTTTTCCACATTATTAGCTTATTTTCTATCATGGTCAAGGTGTTGCCCCATATTGGTGTAAGGTTATTCCAAAGTACAAAATCTGGGTGGGAGGCGTTTAGTTTCTTAAGAGACTTATTAACCACTCTTAGGGTGTACCAGTAAATGTGAAGTCAGTTTCTTCCTTCAGGAAAGAATGGCTGTGTGGAAAGGACTATTCAGTAATCCTGCTTCCAACGTGGCCCTTAAGGGGGGAGGGGAAGAAGAAGCACAAGGTAAGGGAAGCATATCACACCTTCAGTCTTGCGATATATGTTGGGTAGACGTACTCTCCAATATTTTCTAGGAAGATAGAATTTATTAGGAATGTCTTTCCTCTTCCTACCCCAAACAAACTTGGGACATTAAATTTTTAATTTTCTTTAACTAAATACTAGAACCTGGAAAAAATATATGTCATACGACATAATATTCTAAGGCAAAACATCATTTGCAACATAGAAATTTTACCCCACCAGGAAAGCTGGAGATCTGATGTTGTCAGTTTTCATTCTGTCCTCAAGTGATGAATTCGGATCCGAGGTGTCTGATCCGACTCAGCCGCTTGTAAAAGCTAGCTGCAATCTGAAAGTCTTGAGCTTCTTCCTTACCCATAATGCATCCTCCGATTACCTGAGATCTCATTTACTGCCTTTAGGTGAAAGACGTGGTGGTTTCACTCTCGAGCTTTGAAATTAGATAAGTGCGGGGGGGAGGGTTTGTATCTTTTTGGCTTTCTATATAATTTTGACTTCTTCTATCTTTAACTCTTGTACTAGTGTACTTTAGATACTATAGTTAGTATCTCTCTGTATTTTCCCTTTCTTTTCTCCCTTACCCTCTACGTTTAAAATGTAGCCTTACTACCTTTGGAGGTAGTCCCTTTCCCCTTTTTCTTCCATTAAAAAAAAACTTCTATATTTGTTTTTAAGGTCTTTCTTACCTTTTTTGTTGTGTTTAAACTTCTATAGATAGTTTTAGCCTTCCTGTTCAGTCATTGCTGTTGTAGTTAATTTGCTGTCATGGCTGAGAAGGAAAAAAGTCTAGCAAGCTTTAAAAAGTGTGGGAAATGCGGCCAGAAAATTCCTTTTTCTGATTCCCACACTCTTTAGGACTCCTTCACTTACAGCAAAGTTGTGCGATCTGCCATGCCTTTTACCCTTCATGATTTGGTAGAGTGCTAGAATAAGTTAGTCTGAAAAGGACTGCTACCATCTTTCTTTGGTGATGCTAGTTCTGGAAAATCATCAAAAAAGTTGTCTAAATTATCTCGAAGATCTTCTTCAGTTTCATCGAGGACCTCAGAGAAAGTTTCTAAAAGGCCTTCTTCTGATCCTTCTAAGAAGAAGAAAATTAAGTTGTTGGATCCGACCCCCTCAGATCAGACAAAAGAAAAGAGTACTAATTTGGATCAGAGGTCTCTGAAAACACAGGATTCATCAGCTCCAAAGACCTCCAATCATCCCATTTTTCTGGACACTCTACCTAGGACAAGGTACTATCCGTCGGTACCCTCTCCTTTTTCTATACAGACCAGACTCTCCCTCCAGGCAGTCCTTTTGCTCTTCTAGGAGTCTCACAGTCGAAGACATGGAGAGGGTAGTGAGACAGATGCTTTTGGTGCAGAGCTTCCCAGTGGCTGTTTTGGCTCCTACCCCTTTGGGTCAGGAAGCCCTTGTCTCTAAGACTCCACTTTTGACTCTTCCTCCTCTGTCTCCCTCTGTGGTTTTGTAACCCTTTTGATTCAAGTTGTACAGGACAGTCTTCTTTGGGTCCAAAGATCACTGTATCCCTCAGATAGAAAGTTTACTCTGAGCTCCTCTGTGCTATCGGGTCTAGAGAGCTCTTGGAGTTGATTCTACCCTATCAGATCTAAAAGGTTTAGTCAACTTTGAGGGCTTCAGAGTTGTCTCTGCACCTCAGATCTTCAGCAAGGGTTAATTTGGCTCTGACGTCTGCCTCAGGGTAGCTTTCCTCAGCAGGATTGAACCAGGGATCAGAAGGCTTGCCTTTTGGATCTGGGTTCCCATCACTCTCTGGGAAGGTCGGCCTTTATGTCTATGGAGAGAGACCTGTCAACTTCTGTGATAGAGACTGGTCCTATACCCTCAGGTTCTGTATCCCTGCTCTGCGTCAGAAGGCTCAACTTACCCTCCCACAGGGGCAGCTGATACCAAAACCTCAGGACACTGAATTGGGTATTTCTACCTCTTTTGATACTCCCCAGATTATCCTACTGAAGAGGTCCCATTGGAAGAGGGCATGTAAGAGGAAGCATCTAGATTCCCCTGAATCTGTCATGGAAGACACAGATTTTGAGGACAGCAAAGGATCCCCACCGTCACCTCCTGTGGATGTCTCATTCAGAGACATCCTTGAAATTCTAAAACAGAGAGGTGGCTAGAAGCCCAACAACCCTTCATCAAAGGAATCTGTGCTCCTTGAGGCTTTTGGCACCAGCCCATTAAATGTCCTGGGTGATTCGACGTGCCGACAAGCTCCTAGATTTGTTCTTGTGGTAGGCATGGAAAGAGCCTGACTCCATTGAGCCCCCATACCAAAGAAGCCTAACAAAATTACGTCTCCTCCAGAGCAGAGGCAATTCTGGTCCAAGGGCCCCCCCTGTTGATGTCATGGTCATAGTGGCGGCCACCAGGAAGAAACTTGCTGACAAAAGTTCCTGAGTCCATCCCCCCGACAAGAGTCCTGGGCCATGGACAGATTCGGGAAGCATGTCTACACTTCAGGGACCTTCATCTTAAGGTCTCTGAACTACCTGGCACATTTCACCAGACTGAAAAAGGATCTGATAAAGGAACTCTCTGATACCCTTGCAGGAACCGTGTCTGAGGAGGTGAATGATTCAGTCACCTTACAGCTGTCGACCCTTCAATTAATATCTCATTCATCCATGAGGATAATTTCCAATGTGGCAGGAGAAATCTCTAGGGCAGTGGGTTCAGGTGTAGCCATTAGGAGACATGCCTGGATGTGCTAGTGTGACTTTGTAGAGCCTTTTAAATCTATGTTTGTCAATGCTCCTTTTGACGGCACCTTTCTTTTTCTCCCCAAAGTAAAAGATGCATTGTCTAGGTGTGAGAAGGATGGAAAGACCCTTTCTGCCATTGGAATGCATTTTTGCACCCCCCCCCCCAAAGATCCTTTTGTATGAATCACCAGGGAGCTGGAAAATGTGGTTCAGGAAATTAAGAGGATCTTTTCAAGACACAAGTGGAGCATCTTCCCCCAGAGGCAGAAGGGGAAACTCATATGGTAAATGTCGCCCTCGCAGCAGAGGAGGCCTGCAAAATCAAGGATCCAGAGATTTTCTTTGGCAAACTCTTTCAAGTGCTTCTGAATGGAACCCCAGTTGTCCCCCCTCTGGAGGCAGTCAGGGGTAATTTTCCCTGCACTAGAGAGCCTGGCTAGAGATAATAAAAGATACTTGGGTGCAGAGGATTGTATCCAGAGGATATACAATTCCATTTTCCCTTTCTCCTCCAACCTCCAAGAAAATTCCCAATGTACCACACAATCAAAAGGATCAAGCAGCCGTACAAATACAAAAGTTGCTAGACAAAAGAGTCATCCAAGAGGTCTCCCCAGACCAGAAAGGATCCAGAATTTACACAAGATTCTTTTTAGTACCAAATAAAACAGGGGACTGGAGTCCAGTTCTGGATCTCAGCAATCTAAACATATTTGTCCAAAAGACAAAGTTCCGGATGGTCATGTTTTAGTTCCTTCTTCTTTTTCTGTTAAAGGACAACTGGATGTGCTCAGTAGATCTCCAGGATGAGTACTCTCATATAAAACTAATCAAGTGATCCAGGAGATTCTTATGCTTCTGGCTGGGAGCCAGTTGTCATCAGTTCAGAGCACTGCCCTTTGGCCTCACCACAGCCCCCCAGGGTGTTCACCAAATATATTGTAGTGATAGAAGTTCACTTGAGATTGCCAGGATTCTGTGTATTTCCATACTTAGATGACTGCCTGAGTACCGCTGTGACCAGGCATAAACTCATTATGGCAAAAGAAGAGGTCATCCTCACCTGAGTAAGATTAGGAATAACCATAAATGTCGAGAAGTCAAATCTAGAACCAACTGAAATTCTAGAATTCATAGGAGCTCTACTAGACACAAGGTCAACAGTAGACTCTCTTCCCCTTCCCAGAGTTCAAACATTAAGGTCACAAGTCAACAAAATACTTTGCAGTACCAGGATCTCAGTCCACTTAGTGTTACAAACTCTGGGATCAATGGCAGCAGTGATCACCCTTGTTCCACTAGCCAGGTTTCACATGTGAATTCTCCAGTGGATGGTCGATTTTTCATGTACCCTTGTTAGCCTCAGTACAAATTACAAACTCTTGAAAGAAAAGTCTGATATGGTGGCTCCAATCAGACAAGGTATTTCAGGGTCATCCATTTGTTCCTTCACAGCCCAAGGCCATAGTGACTACAGACACTTCACAGCTAGAGTGGGGGGGGGGGGTATTACCTGGGAAAGACAGTCCAAGGCATTTGGTCCCCTGAAGAGGCCAATTTGCATATCAACATTTTACAGTTGAGAGCAGTGATTTTAGTGTTGCAAGCCTTTCAGGATGCTCTCCCATTAGGAACGATTGCAATTCAAATGGACGATGTGTCAGTGGTTTGGTACATCAACAAACAAGAAAGAACCATATCAAACCCTCTATGTTGAGAAGCACGAAGGGTGTGGCAGTGGGCAATATCTTCCAACCGTTGCCTCTTAGCAATGCATATTCTGGGGAAATCCAATGTGCTAGCAGACAAGCTGAGCAGGTGCATATTATTACCTCACAAGTGGTCCCTCAATCAGAAAGTGGTAGAACAAATTGTCCACAAATGGGGCCAGCCTTGCTGTGACCTCTTTGCATCCCCCTAAACAAGTGCAGCAGCTACTTTGCTCTGGTCTCCCCACAGGAGGAGTCTCTGAAGGATGCTCTATTCCATAATTGGCCCCCCAGATTGCTTTACGCATTTCCCCAATTCCTGTAATCCCGAAATTCCTTCAGAGAGCTGACAGGTTGAAGATCAAAGTTATCCTCATTGCTGCATTTTGGCCTCAACAGATTTGTTTTCCCTTCCTGTGGCCTCACTTAGTTCACCAACCTTTGATTCTGGACCCAGTTTTTGGATCTCTTGTCTCATCCGACAGGCATGACACATCTGGGCCTTACAAGCCTCAAGTGACAGCTTGGTTTCTCCCATTCCAATAATAGCCAGACATTCCATGCTGTCCTCCTCTGTGCGTCACATCTTGCTATGTTCCTTTAAGCTGTCCACTAGAACCTATATGTTTTAAGTGGAAATGATTTGTGCATTGATCTTTGCAAAAGGACATAGATCCTCTTTCAGTACCAGCTGATTATGTACTAAAGTCCTTGACACAGCTTTTCGGTCAGGGGGGGCTTGTTCTTCAACAGTGAGAGTTCAGTTAGTAGTGATTTCTAATTTCCATAATGGATTTGATAGCCATTCACTAGCCTTTCTTAAACTATGTAAAGCCTTTTTGCATGGCACAGTTCTTCTTAAACCTCCTTTTAAAGATTCCACGCCACTGTCAGACAAATTTCACAAATTCAGGCATTGTTGGCGAAACCTCCATATCTCATTTTTCATACGAACAGAGCATCTTTATGAACTAATGCATCGATGTTAAGTTGTCAGTCTCGCCTTCATTCTTGCTGGATGGGTTCGAAGCCGATCCTCGGCTCCGACTCGGCCAATACTAAAGCTCGAGAGCTAATTCCACCGGCTCGTGACTCCCCTATATCCCACAATGCTAGGTGGTAACTACCGAGATCTCGTTTGCCGCTATAGCTGACGAGGTGCGTTTTTCTACCGGCTCAGGCAGGTTAGTTCAATTTTACCTTTAGGTACTTCTAACAACCCCTTTTTTATTTTGTATACATATTCTTTCAGTTTATTTTAAGGTTTAGATAAATCGATCCCTGTTTGTCGAGCCCCTTCCCTTTTTTTCCCTTGTTCTAGGCCTTCGGCCCTTCCCTCACCCTAGTCCTTTAATAGATTAGTGTTGTAAGGGCTTGTGTGTGTGTGTTTGTGCATTAATCTTAATAATTTATTTTAATATTTTTTTCTAAAGAGAGTGTCTGGAGTGTGTTTGTGTGTGTTAGGCTCTCTTTTCTTACTATGTCTAAAGACAAGGTCTCAGGCTTCAAGAAGTGTGACTCGTGCTGTCAGAAAATGTCTCTGACAGATGGCCACATTTCTTGTGTGTATTGCCTGGGGCCTTTGCACCTGCAGGACTCTTGTGCTTTTTGTCATGGATTTAGCCCTAGAGTCCTGCAGGAACGCAAGAATAAGCTTATCTTGCGGGGCTTATTAAAGCCTGAAGGCCCCCCGGCTCAATCTGTGTCGGGGAAGCCTTCAAGAACTTCCAAGCAGTCGGCTCCTGCTCCTGAGTCGACTTCTGAGAAGTCTGTTCAAGCCGACACCGGCTCCGGCTGGAGCCGATGTTTCTAAGCCTCATACTGTTACCTCGGCTCCGGCTGGAGCCGAGGCTGATAAAACTTTGTCGGTTCCGATACCCTTATCAGAGCCACAATTGAGAAAGAGGTCCAGATCCCCCTCTATCGGATCCGTGCACTCGGCGCCAGGATCCCCTCTTCTTTCGGAACGAAGTCACAAAACTCATTCCTCACGGTCTTCCAGATTATCAGACCATGACTTGCAAAGGGTAGTGAGTAGACTTCTCAAGTCCGAGGCACTGGCCCAAATGCTGCATAGCCCGACTCACCAGTCAGTGGCTATTCCCATTCCCCAAAACATTCCTCCTCCGACTCCTTTGAGTTCGAGCCAAGGCTTGTCGGAGCCATGACTGTCGGTGCCGGATCCGATACCTTCCATTCGGCTCCGTCGTCTGCTCCGATCTCCTCTTTGGAGGGATCAAGGCCGAAGCTTCCCTCATCGGCTCCGGGGCGAGTGGCATCAGACCCTTGTCCGACCCCGCCTCCCTCTCGGAGCTTGGCGTTGGTGAGTTCGGCTCCGACATCGGCTTCGAGCCGTCTCTGTCGGTGCCGGGGAGGTCCTTGTCTCTTCGAGCGGGGCCTCGGCCTTGCCTGACAGGGGTGCCTTCGAGGTCATGCGGAGCGTGCTAGAACCAGGTTCTGTCCCACAGTCAGCTCCTTCAGCCCCTCCATCTACAGTGCCTGCGGTGATTTCTACTCACCCCCTTGTCTCAGACCGCAGAGAGCCAACTCCTCAAGATTCCCCATTGGGAATTTCCTCCTCTTCCGAGGCCTCTCCTGACCCTGCAGGAGATCCCCCAAGGAAGAGGCAGTGCAAGAGGAAGCACATTGACTCCCCTGAGTCTATCACCTCTGACACTGACTTAGAGGAATCTGAAGGGTCCCCTCGATCCCCCTCTGAGGATGTCTCCTTTGCTGACATCCTTGAGATCCTGAAACAGAGGGGGAACTGGCCAGCCCTCAACCCTTCGGAGGATGAGTCAGTGTATCTTGAGGCATTTGGTTCTCGCCCTTCTACCTCCTGGGTGTCCCCTCCCTTTGACCCCCTTATGGAAGTGGTGGCAAGGAAGGCTTGGACGGCTCCTGACTCAGTGGAACCCACCCCGAGGAGACCATCCAAATTTATTACTGCCCCCAGAGACAAAGAGTTTTTATCCAAAGGTGTCCCTGTTGATGCCATGGTGGTGGCTGCGACCACAAAGAAGGAGTTATCTGATCCTTCGGTTCCTGTCCATCCTCCTAATAAGGAATCTAGGACCATGGATAGGTACGGCAAGCGGATGTTCTCATCAGCGACCTTTTCAATGCGGTCGCTGAACTTCTTATGCCACTTCACTCGTCTCCAAAGAGATTTACTCAAGGATATGGGTGAACTGATGAAGGATCCTACTGCTGAGGGGTTCAAAGACACAATGAACTCCCAGTTGGCAACCCTAAATTCCATCGTTAACTCCTCCATGCGGCTGGTCTCATATGCAGCAGATGGGGCGAGTAGAGCCGCAGGCACAGGCGTTGCCTTACGATGTCACGCCTGGATGCGGCTATGCAACTTTGCGGACCCTTTCAAGGTGTCCTTCACCAATTCTCCCTTTGATGGATCATCCTTGTGTGGTCCACAGGTGAAGGATACATTGACCAGGTGCGAGGTAGAAGGTAAGACTCTCTCTGCTGTAGGAGTCCGTTTTTCTACCCCTTCTAGACCCTATCCCAAAGGTCAAAGGGGAGGAAAGATGTGGTTCATAAACAATCCCAGGAGTCTCATCTGACGCAGGCCGATTCCCTCTAGAGGCAGAGGGGAATAATAACAGACGCCACGAGAGGCAGAGGAGGTCCGCAAAACCAGGGAAGCAGAGAAATGTTCTCTGACAAACCCTTTCAGCACCCCTGAGGGGCTGCCCGGCTGTCCACCTTCGGAGGCAGTCGGGGGAAGGTTATCACTGTACCCAAAAGCCTGGCTTTCCCTTACTCAAGACAAATGGGTACAGTCGATCATATCCGAGGGTTACAAAATTCCTTTCACTCACATCCCAACCCAACCAAAAAGATCCCTTCTAGATGTTCCACCCGGTCTAAGGGAACAAGCAGCATTAGAAATTTCAAAGCTGCTATCAAAAAGAGCTATCCAATCAGTCCGGCAGACCAGCAAGGATCCGAATCTACTCCAAATTCTTTTGGTACCAAAAACAGGGGACTGGAGACCCATACTGGATCTCAGCTACTTAAACAAGTTTGTCAAAAACAAAATTCGGATGGTCACGCTACAGTCCATTCTACCCTTCTTGGGTCAGGACAATTGGATGTGCTCGATAGATCTTCAGGACGCGTACTACCACATCAAAATGAACAGTCGCTCCAGGAGATATCTCCGCTTCAGGCTGGGAGCCAGTCACTACCAATTCAGGGCCCTGCCCTTTGGTCTCACTACAGCCCCCCGTGTGTTCACCAAATGCATGGCAGTGGTCACGGCTCACTTGAGACGTCAAGGATTCCAGGTGTTTCCGTATCTGGACGACTGGCTCCTTACTGCCACCACCAGACATCAGCTTCTCCTAACCAGGGACTTCACCATCCAATCTTGCCAAGCTCTAGGCATTTCGATAAATTTCGAAAAATCTGCCTTGTCGCCTTGTCAGTCTATTGTCTTTATAGGCCACCTTAGATACACTGAATCTTTCAGCCAGACTCACAGAGCAGAGGGTGTCAGACATTCGAACCAAGTGTCCCTTCTCTTACAATGCCAAAGTCAAAGCCAGACTGGTGTTGAAGGTACTAGGACTCATGGCAGCAGCTATTCCCCTTCCCCCTTAGCTCGCTTTCACATGAGGATCCTCCAATGGATGCTGTTTACTCAATGGTTCTTTCAACAGCTCCCGATGTCCCATACCATATTGATAACTCAAGCATGCAAGAATCAACTGTCTTGGTGGATCACATCACCTCAACTTCTCCGAGGAAGACCCTTCACTCTTCCCCCCCCAGTCGCCACGTTGACAACAGACGCCTCCCTGATCGGGTGGGGGGGCATTATCAGGGCAGGACAGTCCAGGGCACGTGGCAACCTTTCGAGTGCCACTTGCACATAAATGTCTTAGAGATGAGAGCAGTGCTTTCAGCGTTGCAAGCCCTTCACGACTCTCTTCCCACTGGGACTATTGCAATTCAAACGGACAACATGTCCGTAGTGTGGTACATCAACAAACAAGGCGGAACCAGATCATACCCTTTATGTCGACAGGCACTCAGACTTTGGCAATGGGCGATCTCTTCTCAGCGTTTTCTGATAGCAATGCATATTCCCGGGAAATCCAACGTTATTGCAGACAAACTGAGCAGAGCAATTCTCATGCCACACGAGTGGTCTCTAAAGAAATCAGTTCTAGAAGAAGTATTCCTAAGATGGGGCCAGCCTTGCTGCGATCTTTTTGCTACTCCCCAAAACAGCAAGTGTCACGACTTCTTCACTCTCTTCCCGTTACCAGGCCATCCCACCAGAGACGCTCTAGTCCACGATTGGCCCAGGGGGCTTCTGTATGCCATTCCCCGCTTTCCACTGATATCTCAACTAATTCAGAAAGCCATCGCCTTGAGAGTGACAATGATCCTCATTGCCCTTACTGGCCCCGACAGATATGGTTTCCCTTTCTTCATCGTTACCTTTTGGAGCAGCCTTGGCATCTGGACCCAGTACCAGATCTGATAACCCACCAATCGAGTCAGCTGCACCAATCTCTGTCTTCTCTAAACCTCACAGCGTGGTTTCTCTGATTCCAACCTTAGCCAGGCTTCCCTCAGTATCTCACTCGGTCCGAGATATCTTGATAGCCTCTCATAAATCTTCTACCCGGAAGATTTATAGTAGCAAATGGAAACGCTTTTCCTTTTGGGCATCATCGAAAAACATAGATCCCTTTACTGCACCTATCCAGTCTATTTTAGACTTTCTAGCAGAACTCTTTCATTTAGGATCTTCTGCATCAACCATTAGAGTTCAACTGGCTGCCATATCAAATTTTCATGTTGGTGTTTCAGAGTCTAGCATCATGGCTCACAAACTCTGTAAAGCCTTTTAAGGGGTGTATTTCTTCTTAAACCCCCAAACAAAGATCCCCCCCCTCAATGGGATTTGAACGTGGTTCTGGCATCTTTAATTCTTGCCCCCCTTCGAGCCGGCGGCTTCATGTTCTCTGAAACTGCTTTCTTGGAAGACACTTTTTCTGGTAGCTATAACTTCAGCGAGAAGAGTATCTGAACTCCATGCTCTGTGCAGTCGTCCTCCTTACTTAGTTTTTCACAAAGATAGGGTATCCCTCCGTACTAATCCATCGTTTTTGCCTAAAATTTCGTCTCAAACAAATCTAAACCAAATTATTGATCTTCCTGTCTTTTCCCCTAACTATTCAAACAGGTCAGAACAAAAACTACATTTTTTGGATATTCATCGCCAACTTAGATATTACTTAGACAGGACTAAACAATTCAGGAAATCTAATCAGTTGTTTCTGTCATATGCGGAAGGCAAATTGGGCCTTCCAGTTACTAAAGTATCCCTCTCTAGATGGCTCACCTCTATAATTACCTTCATCTATGAGATCAGACGTCAAAAACTACCCTCAAGACCTAGAGCTCATTCAACTAGGGCATTAGCTACATCCGTAGCTTTTCAGGATAGGCTGCCGATAGATTCAATTTGTGCAGCAGCCACCTGGGCTTCTCCTCATACATTCATTTCACATTACAAATTGGACATGGTTTCCAGAAGTCGTGCCAATTTTGGTTCCACTGTTCTCAAGAGTCTGTTCCGATAGGCCACCCGGGATAAGGTGCTAGGGACGCGGTCCCATCCAGCAAGAATGAAGGCGAGATTGACAACTTAACATTAAGAAGTTATGTACCTACCATAACGTTCCATGTTAGTTGTCTTCTTCTCGCCTTCTTTCTTGCGTCCCACCCTCCTTCCCCCAAGCCTGGACAGACTGTCTGGAATTCATTTTGTGTTTTTTCTTCCGAAAGTTGTCATTCCCACACATTCTTCCACCTCTTCTATCCTTACTGAGGTCTGCCTTTCCTTTACAACAGATTGTTTTGAGGTGGGTTTCTCTACTCCATTCCATGGAGACTAGGATTGCTTGGTATGGCTATCAAACGAGATCTGAGTAGTTACCGCCTAGCATTGTGGGATATAGGGAAGCCTCGAGCCGGTGGAATTAGCTCTCGAGCTTTAGTATTGGCCGAGTCGGAGCCTAGGATCGGCTCCGAACCCATCCAGCAAGAAAGAAGGCGAGAAGAAGACAACTAACATGGAACGTTATGGTAGGTACATAACTTCTTATTTTTGCCCAAGGCAGTGTCACAAGTCAACATCAATCAATGTATTAATCTTCCAGTATCCTTCCAGAATTATTCCAACAAAGGAGAATATTTACTACATTTGCTAGATGATCATAGACAATTATGTTTCTATAATGACATGTGTCTGGAGCGTTTCTCCCTGGGTCAACGCTGAAAATTGGCTTCATTCCAAGTCTGACTTTCCCGGTTAAAAAATCTTAAATAAAATGAATAAAAATAAAATGTTTTTACCTTCATAGGACAAATGATATCAGAAAAACTGATCAAATGTTTGTTTCTTTTGCTGGATTGAAGTTGGGCGCACCTGTTTCTAAAGTCGCTTTGGCTAAATGGCTTACTAACTTTGTCTCCTTTGTTTATAACTAGACATAAATGGCCTTGGGTTCCCTATTGTATCAGTGAACGCATAAAATAGCGAACGCTGTTTCATCGACCATTTTAAATCAAAACCATGAAATCCCGAAAACGTGGAACAGCGATTTTTTTTTTCCCAGGGAAAAAAAATCATTGGGCCATTTTTGGGACTTGGCCATTTCCTCCACTGTGGTGCGATCTCGGAGTTGGTATATTTAAGTAGGGGGCAACCCCCCCCCAATTTATTTTGTGTTTGTTTTATTTTATTTTTTGTTTTTACGGAGCAGCAGTTTTTTTTCCCAGGGGAACAAATAGCTGTTCCATGTGTTCGGTATTTTGCCGTTTCGATTTTTTATGGTGTCGATGAAACAGCGTTTGCTATTTTAAGCATTTGCTGTTATAATATAGACCCTGGCTTGCCATACAAGGTACGGGCTCATTCTACTAGAGCTGTAGCTACTTCTTCAGTCTTCCCCTCAAGGAGTTCCATGGATGATATTTGCTCAGCAGCAATTTGGGCTTCCCCTTACACTTTTATTTTGCATTATAAGCTGGACCTGGTGTCTAGGGGTAGAGCATCTTTTTGCTCAGTGGTGCTCAAGAATATCTTTCCTTGAATCCACCCAAGGATATAAGTAGCTGGGGACTGTGCCCCATCAGTTGAGGATGGAATGATAATTGACAACATCAGATAAAGAAGTTTTAGGTACTCATCATAACATTCTATCTGTGTTGTTGATTTTCATTTCTCCTCGACTCCCCTCCCACCAACCCCCAGTCTTTTTAGGCTTTTCTTCTAGGAGATTATGAGGATTTAACAATTGGGTTGCATCTTTATGCCTTTACCAACTCCAGAAATGGGATTGCCCTTTCCTCTCTAAAACTCTCTATCCTTTCTTTTCATCCAGTTTAGACAAGTATATGTGTAAATTGTAAGAGCACATCTTTCTTAGTCCTTGCAAACAAGATATGTGGTAATGGGGAGGATGCATTATGGGGAAGGGAGAAGCTCGAGAGTTTTGGATTGCAATGAGTTTTTACAAGCAGCCGAGTCAGATCCAATGCCTTGGATCAAACTATTCAGTTGAGAAGGAATGAAAATTGACAACACACATGGAACATTATGGTGAGTACATAACTTTTTTTTTTTCTTCCGTGAGTGTTCTTGAATAAACAGGGATTCCCTTAAGGGTTGTAGGTTCAGTGTTAACATGTGTGAATAATCGTGGCTTAATATTAGACCCAGATATTTTGTTGGATGCTTGCACCATTGTAAGGGAGGTGAACAGTTAAGAGTGCTGGAGTTGAAGTGCGTTATTGTTGGCTGAGAAAAGTACGGTTTTGTTAATATTAATTTTCAGTCCAAAGTAGAAAGAAAATAAGGAGAGTAGGATTAGAAAGGTTGGGATATCCTTTTTAGGGCATTCAGTCAAAAGGAGGCGATCATCAGCAAACAAAAAAGTACGGAATTCTATACCAGACATTTCCCAGCCATGTAAGTCTGGTACATTCCTGATTAACATGGCTAAAGGTTCAGTAGCTAAAAGGAAGAGAGAGGGAGATAGAAAACAGCCTAGGCAGGTACCATTACCCAACATAAATGGAGAGGAGATTGTCTGGTCCATGAGAATGCATGCATATGGTGAGGTATGTAGAACTTGTATAGCTTGGATGAAACTAGGAGTGAGATTAAATTCATCAAGACAGACCAAAGGTAGTCCCATCTGATAGAATCAAAGGCTTTCTTAAAGTCTATTAAGATAGCTACTACTTTGTTTGCATAATGTTTGCCTGCTTGCATATACAAGAATAAAGCATGTACACGATCTGTGTTAGATCTTTTTTACAAATCCAGCTTGGATAGAATGTATTAAGAAAGCTAAAACTCTGTTGAGCCTGATCACTAGAGCTCTAGCATATAATTTGGTTTCAGTATTTATCTGAAATATTAGTCTGTAATTGCTAATAGGTAATACGATTTTTACCCTCCTTTGGGAGAACAATAATTTGTGATTCCTTGGATGTTACGTCCCCTTATTCTTTTATGAAATTCATCAAATCTACAAGAATAGCAGTTAAATGACCTGATAGTAGTTTGTACATGCTCAACATTCTAAGGCCCTTCACTGGTCCAATTAAGTAATCCTACAAGTTAGCACTATTAAACCATAAGCACTACTTAATCTTATACTCTCTACGATTACCCTGTCCTCTATTGGTCCGTCTTAAATTCAGTTTCCCTGTTACTCTAGCATGTCCAAAGGTCAGTCAATGGTTTCCTCTCCAGTCCAGCTGGTGAATCTGGGAATTTTGAGGCAATGTTACAACTGTCTCATGTACATGGACAACCCACAAACCACAAACAGGTTCAAATATATGTGAGAGATGCAACTATTTAGCCAAACTGGAGGCCGAGCTCTCTCATCTCAAAGCTGGTGTAACCAGTCAGGAGGAGAAGGTAACCTCACACAACACAATTCCAATATCACATAGTCCCACCACATCAGCTAACCAAACACATAAATACACAAAAACATACTCGGAGGCTCTAAATAAAAATCTACCTAAGCAACAGAGACCTCCAAAGCAGACATCCAAGCAAACGCTACCTCAAAACAAAACACACACAACACATAACCCACAAAGTCAGTGTGCCAAGCAGCCACAGCCCTTAAGGCTGAATAACACACCTGATACTCTTGTTATAGGTGACTCTATTGTCAGACACACTGACGTCCCGCTCACCAGGCTGAATAAAGAGAAGGTCACGGTGAGCTGCCTGTCGGGTGCTAGGATCTGACACATAACGCAAGCACTCAGGTCACTCCAAAGCAAATACAAATATGACTCAGTCATTGTACATGCTGGTGTGAATGACCTGAGACGTACCTCCCTGGACTACATGAAAGGAGACATAGAGGAGCTCTCTGATCATGTAGCCCAGGCTGGTATGACCCTGACCTTGAGCAGCATCCTACCCTCACCTAGAATGATGCCACAGTACAAAGACAAAATGATCGATTTTAACAATTGGCTAAAATTTTGGTGTCATTCAAAGGGGATCCAGTGTCTGTCAGCCTGGGATGACATGCTCGACAAGCCACGTTGCTTCGCTAGGGACGGCTTGCACCTGTCACCACTGGGCTTTCGGATATTGGCAAAGGCTCTTGCCACCCCATAGTGCCTTTTTTAGGCAAGGCTCAAAAGTCAAACCCACCCCCATAGACAGCACAAGGAACAAGAAACTAAGGGTAATGCTGCTAAACGCCAGAAGTCTTAACCTCAAGATGCACGCACTCAAAGCTCTCCTCAGTATGGAGAACATCGATATCTGTGCAGTGACAGAAACCTGGTTCAAGGCTCCATAGAGCACCCCAGCACTACCAGGCTATACCTCGTATCATGCTTTTCGGCCTCAAAACCCAGACCGAACCACAAAAGGAGGGGGAGTTTCCATATTTATCAAGAATATCCACACCTCCAGGTTAGTGGCATTGCACAAAGTAGCGGAGACCATCCATGTGCAACTGACAGTGGGCAAGACTGCTTTTCAGTTTATAGCATCCTACAGACCACCCTCTCAAAGTCAGGAATCCCATTCAGCTTTCCTGAAAACATTGGAGAACATGAAGATCTCTCCGAACACCATTATATTGGGCGACTTCAACTACCCAAACATTGACTGGGAGCACTACTCAAGCCCCAGCACCTTAGCCCAAAGATTCCTGGAAATTATAAACTCAAATGCTATGGAACAACTAGTCACCACTCCCACAAGAGGGGACAACATACTAGACCTGATCATTACCAACATGGGGACTCTATGCTCCACACCAGAAGTATATCCCTCATTGGTAAGATCAGACCATAAATTAATTTCACTGGATGTCCACATCCCGACCCCACCCCAGCCCAGAAAACCACAGTGAAAAACTTCTCAAAGCGAACTTCTCACTTCTCAAAACCGAAGTGGAATCCTTCAAGGCCCCAGGGCCAGTGGAAACTACAGCCCAAACTGCAGAATCCTATATAAATGCATTCTACGGACATCTCCAGGAATGCATGGATCATGCTATCCCAAACAAAACCAAGACCCAGTCATCCAAAGGCAGGCATCCAGTCTGGTGGACCCCTGCCATAAATAAACTGTACAACAGAAGGAGGAAGCTACTACATGATAGAGCAAAATCCCTAATAGAGAAGGCATCTCTGATCAGTACTAGCAAAAAATTACGATCCCTCATAAAATCCTCCAAGGCCAGCTTCGAGAGAAAAATTGCACAGGACACCAAAGACAATCATAAGGCTTTTTTCAGTTATGTTAGGAACATGGGATGCAACTCCCAGACTTGTTCTGAGTTGATTCTAAACGACAAAAAATACACTGAACCCACAGACATCGCCAATATCCTTGCAGACAGGTTCAGTGCAAACTTCTCCACCCCCTCCCCCCAAAAGAGCAAGTATCTATCCTGGCAGAGGGCTGCCTCCCAAACATCTCAGATGCTCAGGTGAAGGCTGCCCTCTCCAAAGCAAAAAACACTGCTTCCATGGGACCAGATGGCATCCCAGGTTGCGTCCTACATGAACTACAAGAGGAACTAATCCCTCAAATAAAACAGCTATACAATCTCAGCCTCACTACAGGATATGTGCCCACAGAATGGTGTACAGCAACAGTGGTCCCACTCCACAAAGGTGGAGCCTCTACGGACCCTGGAAACTATCGCCCCATAAGCCTGACTAGCTTAGTCTGCAAGGCTATGGAGAGGATCATCATGGAGCTCATAAACAAAGACATTGGGGACCTACAGACACTAGATCCTACCCAGTTCGGTTTTGTCAAGGGCAGATCCTGCCTTTTGAACCTGGTTGACTTCTTTGAAACAGTCACCAAAGCCATAGATGAAGGGAAGGTAGTCCACACAGCCTATCTGGACCTTGCAAAGGCATTTGACACAATACCCCACTCGGGCATCATAGACAAGCTATCCAGCTTAAATATAAACCCCTATGTCACAAGATGGGTCGCAAACTGGCTCAAAGACAGAACCCACAGAGTGAGAGTTGCTGGAGCCATGTCAGACTCAAAACTGCCACAAGTGGCATCCCACAGGGTTCTGTCCTGGGACCACTCTTGTTCGGTATATACTTTTCCGAGGTACAGGCAACGTGGAGGACTATGGCTCACCAAGTTCACAGACGACTGCAAACTGAGCGCCATAATCAACTCTCCAGCTGACACAAACATCCTTCAAAAGGTCTCACAGAGACAGATAACTGGTGCCAGCGCCATGGTTTAAAGCTAAATGCCAAAAAATGTATAGTCATACCCTTTGGCAAAAACAATGTGCCCACAAATTACCACATAGGTGGAAACCCATTAAGTACAGAGAAAGTTATTAGGGATCTGGGGACCCAAGTTGATAGCAATCTCTCCTTTGAAAACCACATTGCCAAAGTGGTTAGAAAGACCTTCTACATAGCCCACCTCATCACAAAGGGTTTCACATCTAGATCAAGAGAGGTAATCGTGCCCCTTTATTCATCCCTCATCAGGCCCATCATAGAATACAATGTCCCTTTGGGATGTACCTTACCCGACACCTGCAGCAATTAGAAAGACCCCAAAAGTATCTCACCAAGAGGATCAAGGGTCTCAAACAGATGCCATATGCTGCTCGGTTAAAAAAACTCCAGCTCTACTCAGTTGCATACCGCCTACTTCGAGGCGATCTATGCCTGACATACAAAGCTATGTCAAATCCAGAATTAATGGACATGCTCCACCTCAGTAAATCTAAATCCCTTAGAGCCACACGCTCGATGGACTTGAACCTCAGCACAGAAATAAATAGAACTTGCTGGAGGGACAGGTTCATAACCCAGAGGCTCCCTTCGCTCTGGAATAGAATTCCAGTTCATGTGAGGCAGAGCACCTCACTGAATCTCTTCAAGAAGAATCTTGATAAGTGGATGGGGGATCGTAGGTTTGCCCCAGGGATTACTCCCGTGTCACTATTAGACAGAGGCACAGTAAACTAAACCTTAAAAAGGGCACAGTATACTCAAATCAAGGGGTGGCGTAAGCCATACAGAATCGGGCTAGGCTTATAATTGCCCCACAGCAGATAGCCTAGTATGAACCTATGAACCTATGTTAGGCCATTAGGCCAGATGCCTTTCCATTTGAGGTGGATTTCAGTGCTGTAGTTATTTCATGCAATGTTACACGTTCATTTAGGCTATCCCTCTGTTCTTAGACAGCTTGGGAAAGGACAACATTTTAGGGGAGTTGGCCAGTCATATAGATTAGAAGGGAAATTCTTTCCTGTAAGGCCATTATAAAGTGTCGAGTAATATTTCAGAAATTCTGTGTTAATGTCTTGGGAATTTGTTAAGGTTCTACCATCCACTACCCTAATACATTAAATTCTCATTACAGCTTTCTGTTATTGTAACTTATAAACTGATATTTTTCCAGATTTGTCTAAATGTGCCCATGCTTGAAGAGTGGCATGCTTTAGATACAAAAAAAGATTTTTCAGAGTAAAGTTCATATAACTGATGGTTGAGACCCTTATATCTCAGTTGAAGAATTTCACTTTTAAATTTAGAGTATCTCACCTGTTTAAATAAACTGTAAACTTGAGACTCTAGGTCAGTGGTTTGTCTAAGTCTCCTAGATAACTTGATTTTGTAGCTGCATATATATCCTTGAGGTTAAACTTAAATGTTTCCCACCAAGTGAAAGGGGATGTTGATGAAAAATGAGTCTGGGTTATAAAGTCTTTAACCTCTTCTTGCATAAACTCAACCAAGGGCTACACTGATAATAAGAGTATGTATATACCATATCTTGTTGGAGTTGAGTTGACTAAGGCTGTATTCTGAGAGTTGCACACCTAAATAGTTTGAAAAGGGACATGGGAGTATTTGCATCGATAGGAGGGATGGTAGCACGAGAGAAGAGGAAAGAATGCAGTCAAGTCTACTACTGTTCCCACTAGTATGGGCAGTGAATGTGTAGCCTGTATCTAGAGGGAAGAGATTCCCTCCAAGTATCATGCAGTTGCAATTCAGTAATTCACTCTAGCAGCAATTTCTATTACTTGCCAACTAAATTTAGGATGTATTTAAAATTACAACTCATCACTTAGCTGTTGATGATAAATTAACAGTGTCTTGTGGGCCCATAATTTTGCCCAAACAATGGATATATCTTTAATTTCCTGAATAAAAGCTACTTCTTACATCCTATCTTGGAGCCAGCACCTGCAAATATCACTTTTAGTTTTAAAACAATGCTCTCTGACATTGAGAAACAATATTTAAGGCTGTCATAACCATAACAATTTGTAACAATACAAACAGAGTAAAAAGTGTAAACAGCAAAACGTATTAACAGTAAAACTGTTAAATGTATGTAAATATATACAGTATACACTGTGAAGCAATAAGTAATGCTGCTGTAATAAAGGTGGGTAAGCCTCACAAAAGTTTGACAAATAATTGGTGCTATTGCACTCACGGGTAAATTGCACCCTGTTGTAGAACTGTCAGTAACATAAGGGTGAGTAGGACCAAGCTCCATGTTAAGAAGAAATTATCAAAAAGAATAATGGCATGAGGACACTGACTCAAGCCTCAGAATTTGTTGATTTAAGTTTCCATGGTTTTCTAGGGGTACTGTCCTCAGATAAAGCCAGTGCTTTATCCAAGTCACTCAGGAAAAACTGATGTACAGGTTTGCTCTTCTCTAAACTTTCTGTGTTAAAATATTTTTTTTTGTGCATATTTTATTCTGTAACTCTGTTTTGATTGTATTCTTACTGGGGCTTTTCTCCTCAGGCCTCCATTGAAAATGGGCCTTGGTTCAGTAAGACAAACTCTGTTAACAAATGTCAAAATGAATAAATAAATAAGTAAACTGGTCAATGATGCCGGGGCAGGAGTGCTTGATGTATACTGAGGATGCTGAATTTCCTCTGTAACTGTACAGCCACAGGGGCTGAATTTATTGCTAGTAGGAACCAGGAATATTTGAGGGGCCGCGGTGGTGCAGCGGTTAGCGTTGTCTCACAGCAAGAGGTTCTCCGGTTCGATTCTCAGCTGGATTGCCTTCTGTGTGGCGTCTGCATGTCCTCTGCAAGGTCGAGTGACATTTAAAGACATGCAGGTAGGTGCTTGCGTGAATGGGTGTGCCTTCTTTGAAGGTTGAGCATCGGGCTGGCACCTCAGCACCGTAAAAATCCACTGCCAATCATTAGCGGACCGGAGTTCTGCTGTGGCGACCCCTAACCAGGAAAAGCCGAAAGACAAGAAACCAGGAATAGTTGACTGGAAACATCTTTATGTAGCAGTTTATCTGGAGAGTTAGAGTCACTGGATAGAGCATCTTTACAGAAGGGCTGCTTACAGTTTTGTCTGAGATAGATGAAACAGCTGCAAACTTGCCTGGATGGGTGGATGATTTAGAACAGTAAGGTATGGAGAAAATGGACTATGTAGTATTCATACTAGTCGCCTCAGTCTCTTAGTCCTTATCATGGTTTAATGACAACTCTATTGTCCCAGGAACAGATTGCTGCAGAAATTGCAAGGTTTAATCCACAGAGGTGAATAACTGCTTCTGATTATTGAACATAATGTTCATAGTGGCAGGGCACTTAAAGTAGGTAGACACTTTGTTTTTATAGCAAAGTTGTTGAGCACCCTTGCAAAATCTTTTCTTTTCAATAGGGCTGGGCATGAAAAGTCTTGCAACAGTTTAACTTCCTGCTCTTCAAAGAGAAATAAATCTCTGCCTTCCTTAACTGTATTTAGTATAATTTATTTTTCAGTGAAGTTTAGAAGGTGAAAAATAACTGGCATGGAAGGTGATCTGGTGAGTGTGCTGCACAGAAAGATCTATGGCACATCCAACTGTGTTGTGACTATTGAAATTTAAGGTTTCATGGACGTATTTCTTTAAGAATGGACATACATCATTACCTTCAAAGCCCTCTTTAAATATTAGCAGATGCAGGTTGTTTTCATCTATGATGGTTTTCAGACTCCTCTAGCTCCTTTAAATCCTTAAATGTTTGTTCTTACATGCCCTTTTCCTGTGTAGGGATGGATTCCTGCTACATTCATGGAGGTAGCAGAGTGAAGGAACTTTGATTTAATTGTGAGTGCACAAATATCTTCAGTGTGCTTTGAGACCTGTCTCTTTATTTCAGGAGTATCACCCAGAACTTGTATAAGGACGACTGTTACAGTGTCAAACTTGTAATCATAGGATCATTACTAGGCTATCGACCCAGAGGTCATTTTAAGCCTAGCCATTTCAACTCAGTGTAATACTGTACTGTAGAGGTACTAGTCAGTACCCAAGATTGTATTTAGTGATGACTGCCCATGTCCAGGAGGATTGTGGGCACTATCCCTGGAAGGAATTTACAGTGTTCCATCCACTCATCCAGGTTCCACTTGAACAGTGTCATAGAGGTGCTCTGTTTCACATGGATTGGTAGTCTGTTTCAAAGACGTGACAGTCACTGGGAGATAAATCTGTCCCTCCAGTGCGTCCTATTTAAGTAGCAGGCCATATTTAGGTCCCTGGAACGGGTAGCCCTACACTCATTTGATTCATGGATATGCATTAAGCTCATTAGGTTTGGGTCTTGCAGTGCTCTGTAGGCCAGGCATGTCTGTCCTAAGAAGTCTATATGATACAGAGCATAGTGACAAGGATTTTAGTCAGTCCATATAAGGCACATGCTGGAGGCCCTTGATCTTCTTTGTTAGAAACCTCTGAGGTCTCTCTAATTGCTGTAGATGCTTAGTACAGCACATACCGAATAGGGAGTTATACTCAGTTATGGGCCATATAAGTGCTGAGTATAGGGGGGTTATAATTTCTTTTGCTGTTGAGGCGATGCCTTTACTAATCAAGTGAGCTACATGGAAAGCTTTCCTTGCAATAGTAGACATGTGGAGGTCGAAGTTAAGGTCGCGGTCAACCTGTGATCCGAGGTCCCTTACCACTTCATGGGTACTTAGGGTATTGTTATTGATTTGATAGTGTGAAGGGACATTGTTTGTGCCAAAGGGAATGATGATGCATTTCTTTGCATTCAGTTTGATACCGTGACTAATACACCAGTCTTTGGTCTGTGAGAGACCATCCCTGGAGTATGCTGACATCATTTGGGGATTCAGTGATTGCACCTAGTGTGCACTCATCTGTAAACTTGGTCAGCCACAACCCCTTAGTTTTGACCTGAACTTCTGAGAAGTATATATCAAACAGTAGTGGGCCCAACACTGACCCCTGTGGCACCCCACTGGTAACAGGTCTGCTGGTTAATGTGGAGTCACCCACGTTGATAGTGTGTATCTGATTTGTGAGCCAGTTGGCAACCCATATTACAATGAAAGGGTTTACATTCAGTTTGCTAAGTTTATCAGTTATGCCTGGATGTGGAATTGTGTTGAAAGCCTTTGTCAAATCGAGGTATGCTGTGTGCACAGATTTGTCCTCATCAATGGCCTTGGTCACACTTTTAAAGAAATTCACCAGATTTAACAGGCAGGATCTGCCCTTCACAAAGCCAAATTGGGTAGGGTCCAGGGTTTGGAGGGCACCTATGTCTTTATTTATGAGGTCAATAATACGTTCCATGGCCTTACAGGTGAGGCTGGTAGGGCTTGTGGGTCTATAATTCCCTGGGCCTTTTGCTAGGCCACCTTTGTGGAGGGGAATAACTGTAGCTATTCTCCATTCCACAGGAATAAAGCCTGTGTTCAGGCTATGATTGAAAAGGATACTTACTGGTGATGCAGTTCATGTTTTAGCCTGTTTAGAAGACAGCCTGGGATGTCTTCTGGTCCCATAGAGGCCGTGTTCTTGTAACCAAGTGAAAGGGGACATTGATGAAAATGAGTCTGGGTTATAAAGTCTTTAACTTCTTCTTGCATAAACTCAACCAAGAGCTGCACTGATAAGAGTATCTAGATACCATATCTTGTTGGAGTTGAGTTGACTAAGGCTCTATTCTAAGGAGAGTTGCACATCTATGTAGTTTGAAAAGGGACATGGGAGTATTCGCATCGATAAGATGGATGGTAGTACGAGAGTAGAGGAAAGAATGCAGTCAAGTCTACTACTGTTCCCACTAGTATGGGCAGTGGATGTGTAGCCTGTATCTAGAGGGAAGAGATTCCCTCCAAGTATCATGCAGCTGAAATTCAGTAATTCAGTCTAGCAGTTCTTTGCCTTGGACAGGGCTTTGAGGACCTGCTCTTCAGATGTGTAAGGTGGGTGGGGGGTTGGGGAGGGTTTGTTCTAAGTTAGGAGGGGATAAGGGAGTGAAATTTCACCAAACCTATCCACTAGAAGCTTTGCTATCTCTGTGGGGTCTGTGTATATGATACCATTGGCCACCAGTTCTGCACATGCTTGGGTCCTACCTTTTAGGTTACGCACATAGCTGTAAAAGCCCTTATGGTTATCTTTGGCAGTACTTGCTAGGTTTCTCTCAAAGGAGTTCTTGGACAATTTAACATCATCATCATCATCATCTTCTTCTTTCGGCATTTCCCGTTAGGGGTTGCCACAGCGGATCACCTGTTTCCATTTCTTCCTGTCCTCTGCATCTTGCTCTGTCACACCAACCACCTGCATGTCCTCTCTCACTACATCCATAAACCTTATCTTAGGTTCCTGTTACCTGGTAGCTTCATCCTTAGCATCTTTTTCCCAATATACTCCACATCCCTTCTTAGCACATGTCCAAACCAACGTAATCTTGCCTCTCTGGTTTTGTCTCCAAACCTTCCAACCTGGGCTGAACCTCTAATATACTTATTCCTAATCCTGTCCACCCTTGTCACACCCAGTACAAATCTTAACATCTTTAACTCTGCCACATCCAGCTCAAACTCCTGCCTTTTTGTCAATGCCACTGTCTCCAACCCATATAACATAGCTGGTCCCACTACCCTCTTGTAGACCTTCCCTTTCACTCTTACAGGTACTTGTCTGTCACAAATCACTCTTGACACTCTTCTCCACCCACTCCATCCTGCCTGTACTCTCTTCTTCACTTCTCTTCCACACTCACCGTTACTCTGAACTGTTGACCCCAAGTATTTAAACTCATCCACCTTTGCCAACTTTACTCCTTGCATCCTCACCCTTCCTCTATCCTCCCTCTCATTCACACACATATATTCTGTCTTAGTCCTGCTGACCTTCATTCCTCTTCTCTCTAGAGCATATCTCCATCTCTCCAGGGTCTCCTCCACCTGTTCCCAAAGTTGTCTTATTTGCCTGTTAAGGCTGAGGAGGGTGCTTTTCCATTGTCTTGTCCTTGTCTTTGTTGTCTTGGACAGCAACTTTTTGCATTTATTTTAGAGTTGTTGATGCTGGAAGTCCACCATGGCTTGATTTTACTTTGGGCTCTGGCTTTGATTCTGTCTGGTATAGCCAAGTTTATACAGTTTCACAAGTGATTGTACAGAGCTTTAGTTTAAGCTTCGGCGTAGTTGCCACTTTCAGCTTGTGGTGGGGCTTCGAATGCATTTATACCTTCACTTAGGAGGATATAGTTTGCCTTGGTGAAGTTATTTAGTCAATTTCACTTTTTGTGAGTTCAGGTGTTAGTGTCAGTTCGAAGGTGACTGATTTGTGGTCAGTTTTAACTTATGAGGGTCCAACAGTTGCATGTTTGACATGTTGGTGAGGACCAGATCTAGAATGTTTGTTCCTCTTGTCGGGTCATCCCATGCCAATGTGTTCTCTTTTGCAAATTCTGAAGCTTTGGCCATGGCTGCCAAAATACTAATGCAGTTAGGTAAAAGCACCTAGCTTATGTTAGAAAACTTGGGGAAAAAAGGGAAGTTGAGAAGATAATTCCTAAGCTTGAACACACAAGGCTTAGAGCTTCATAATTAAGCTGCTGCTCCATAATTATGCTGTCATCATAGCAGTCAGTAGCTCTGCCCCACCCCACCTCCCACATGTTGAGCAAGTTTTGACTCAATAATGGCTAAAAACAGGTGAATTTAAACCATAAGATGAAAGGGTAATAATTGGCGAAGATGGTGGTTTTACATATATGCTAGTTTACAAGGTCTGTAGAAAAAGTGGGAAAAACAGACAAATGTAGGAGAAAGGTTGCACCTTACCTTAAATGTCCACAAACACATCAGGTGTTATCTTGACAGAACAAAATCCTTTAAGAACTCTGGTTGTTCATTCATTTCTTGTAAGAAGAAAGGACGGTCTGCATCAAAACAGACTAATTCAAAACTGGTTGACCCACACTATTACCTTGTATTCTACCCCCCAAAAGAAGAGAATTTCAGGCAAGATCAAGGCTCACTTTACCATGGTCTAAGCTTTTTGGAAAGGGATGAATGCTAGCAGTATTCTAGAAGCAACAATTTGGTCCTCTGTGCACACATTTACTCCTTCCCTAGGTCTAGGACAGGCATTGCTAGAGCCATTCTTCTTGGGCTTCTGGTGCCTACTTCCTCCTCCCAGTCAGTACAAGCTATAGTAATCTACCCATATAGCCAAGGCTACTGCAACAGTGATGATAATGAACATAGTACAGTTGTATAAGTAATATTCTCTTAACAGTAGATATTTGAATGATCACTACTGCAATAGCCACTCCCTCCATCCTTCCACTCCCTTATTTTTGTCCTTTTTGCTAGAGTGAGGACGTTTGTGTTTATTTTCATAACACTGATCTTTTCAAAGCTTTGGCTGCCCTCTGTTTGTT
Source organism: Protopterus annectens (assembly GCF_019279795.1). Taxonomy (NCBI): domain Eukaryota; kingdom Metazoa; phylum Chordata; order Ceratodontiformes; family Protopteridae; genus Protopterus; species Protopterus annectens. Next base: position 229,567,563 of record NC_056748.1, read on the forward strand.
GGTACAAAAGGTTTGTAGGCAGTGGTGCCCAACCCATTCTTTTTTTTTTTTTTTTTTGATCAGTACAAGCTGTTAATTTTTCTAAGGAGTTTATGTACTAATGCAGTATTTGCTGCTTTGAGTGCAAGTAAGTCCACATTCATTTATTTCTGTTTTTTTTTTTTTTTGCTCGAGTTTTACTGAACAAATTGTCTGTGTGACCTTTTTTACTCTTTGGTTTGAATGTTTCCTTAGCATATTTTGCAGTCACCTTAATATTTAGGGACATCAAATCTGGTCATAAGCTCTGTGCTTCCAAAGTATAGACCAAGTATGCACTTACACTGTGCTGACAAGCTCAGAAAAAAAAGAAACATGGCATGTCCACAGCTAATAGAGTTTGACTTTATTGGCCTGACTGCACCAGTAAAGACTTAAAAAGTCATGGGCATTCAGAAGCCATGTTGTTGAAACAGTGGTATGTCCTTCAGGGATCATTTGCATACATCTCGTTAGCCTCTGCAACAGGAGGTTTAAGGTATTACACAATAAATTATATGGATATCAATAGTAAGATACAACCTTTTAAAATGTTTTGGTCCCTTTAGTCTTATACACAGGTCAGGAATATTTTATCAACCAGAGAAGTTGTGGATAGCAATTACTAAAGAGTTGAAGGATTTTATCTGGGAGGGGATGACGGCAAGAGTCAAGTGGGATAAGCTTATTCTTCCAGTAGAACAGGGCAGATTGGGATTACCCATTTTGAAGCTGGATTTCAGAGCTATATAGTTTAGGCTGTTATACATAGCACAGGCAGAAAACTATACTTCAGAGTGGAAAGATATGATGATGAAACGGGGTAAGCTCAAGAAACAAGGACGAGAGTAGGATTTTGGATGCAGAGCTTTAAGGAGAATAACAATAATCATACTGAATATAATATTTATAAAGTAGCCAAAAGTATTCTAAGAATTAAGCCAATGCAGGAATGGAGAAAGAAGATTCTTCTGATAGGGATGACTGCAATTAGGGGTACAGGCAATAGGGAGCTGGAATTTATTGGAGGAAACTGGCAAAGGATCTGAGGTATTAGGAGCAGATAACTAGGCAAGGAGAGGTAATAGAATGAGAAGAAGTCAAAAACTTATTTGGACTGCAGGTTAGAGATTGCCTTCCCTATCAAGGATTGATATCAGAGTATAGGCAAAAAGAAAGAAATAGGGGGCTCCTAAATGAAAGACCAGCACTTGTAGAGTTTTTAGTAGAATTTAGAACAGAAGTTGCCATTCAGAAAGTAGAGCGTATAAAATATTGCATGATAACTATAAAAATAATTCAAAGAAGGTTAGAAAGGATTGGGAAGAGAGGCTGGATAAGCAATTCACAAAGAAACAATGCTTGGAAGTATTTACATAAGTATTTTTATACCCAAGTTGACTCCAAAGAATTTTTTCCTGAGGTAGACAGCAAATGTTGGAGGTGTGATAGGGGAGAAAGAGATAACAGGGAACATATATTCTGGGAGTGTAATGAGTTGGCAGACTTTAAAGATTCCCAGCAGACTGCTGTCGGAGATACTGGGTCAACAAATTGGTGTAAGTAAGAGAATCATTTTTTGAGTTATGATACAGAATTGGAATTGCCTAGATATAGTAAGGCCTTGCTGTGTCTAATTATGATGGCTGCCAAAAAAGCAATTACTAGAAAATGGAAATCAAAGTCTAAACCAACTTTGTTAGATGTAGAGAAGATAGTAACAAAGATAAAACAACTGGAGCTGGGATCTTTAGAAAAGGGTAGGAGCAAATTACATAGGAAACATGGGAATTTTGAGAATCAATACATACAGAGGAGGAACGAGGTTTAAAAGAAGGCAGGATATGAATGAGCTATGTAGTGGCTGACTGACACTGACTGGATATATTATAAATGATGTGTAATGTTTGCAGCTACAGTTGTGTCAGCATGGTTTGTAAAATATATTTTTGATACTGAGATTGTTTCAGTATGGTTTATTTTCATTTATATAAATGTAAGATTGCATGTGTCATATATGATAATTTAATAAAGCTGTTTCTTGTTTACAAAAGGGTATTAAACAATGAAGAATTTATCTTAGCTGGGCCTTTTTTTAAAACTGTTACTGAATGGTTTGTGTGTGTGACATTTTTACTCTTTGGTATACACACACACACACACACACACACACACACACACACACACGCACTTCCTAGACATACAAGAGTCAGACTGTGATGTTTACATTGCTACTTCTTTTTAGCTTTTATGTATTTCATTCCAAGGGTTTGTATTCTGTACATAATGTTGTAATTATCATTCTTATCTGCTGTACTGACTGTTGCATGCATTGCTCAACTGTATGGTTCTTGTAATGCATATTCTCTGTATGTATCTGTTATATTTGCATTATGATATGTTCTGCATATGTCTGTTGTGTTTGCCTGTTTGGCTCAGATCTTGGCTTAAAACTGTGCTCTGATCAGCCCACTTATCTAGTTAGCAAATGTTAACGTAAATAAATAAGTGGAGACAATTGTTAGCATCTCAGAAGACTTTTTTTACATGAATTGAATTTAGCCATTATGCCAACCTCCCTCCTTACCTCACATGATTATCTTGGTAAATTATATACCTGCATTTCTTTATAGGTTCATAGGTAAGTACTAGACTAGCTGCCCTTGAATGCCATTGTAGGCCTAGCCAATTTTCTTTTTTGTGCTTACAATAGCCTGTCCATGTGGTTATAGATTGTCATTACCCATCCCATGCTTGTTAATTATATATTACCTTTAATGAGAATAACTGGTATCATACCATAGATAATTTGAGGGGCCCCATGCAAAAGATAAGGCATTCAGGAGCTGCATCTGTCCATTAGTAGTAGAGAGGACCATACTGGGGTAAATTTTCTATTTCTTATCCATAGATCCAGGTTGAATTTGAATATGGACAGGGATGAACTTTGTTTTATGTGGATGGGGAGTCTGTTCCAGAGTGGCTGCTAAATATACCTTTCCCTCCAAATTGTTCCATTGATGTTGCAGAAGATATTTAGATTTCTAGACTGAGTATTTCTGATGCCATTTGACTTTCTTTTAATAATGCTTCTTTTTCTTTTCCTTTTCCTTTCAGACTAACAAATCTGTTAGACTTCACTTTGGAATGATCAGTAGAGAGTATTCTTATACACTTAGTAATAATTTAAGCAAGGCTGGCTGATCACTGTATTTTTGGAAATTCTGTTACAAAAATGTACCCTTTCTAAGGAAAATGAGCTTTTGTGCCATAGTTCTATCATCCAAGTAATAATATCTAAGAAAGATGAATTTCTGATTTCCCCCTGTATAAAACACTGGTGAGACCCCTGGTAAAATACAGTTCCGGATTTTGTATATATACATCTACAAACTTCAGGAAGTAGAATCTGTTGAACAGTATTTCATGAAATATATTTGTGCATGAAACAATTCAGTTATTTTAAAAGACTTGTCATTGTCATTTCATTCTGTTAAATGTAGTCTTCTTACATTGGTATGATCATAGTCTGCAATGCATTTAAGAATGAGAAAGTACTATCCCAGTACAGTCTATATAAATGAAGTATCTGTGGCTCCGCTTGTATGCTTTAACTTGAACCAAAAGTGTGCTGTGGAAGCATAAAACAGATTTTCTTTATGAAAATTACAATGTGATGGTGCATTTTACCTCATAAAGTTGACATAATCTTTGTAGAATCTATGAAGACTATTTCCCTATGTGAGTGAGAAGACTGACTCTTCAGCTCACCATTCATCACAAATTGTATAGCAAAACCAGTGAGTCGAAAAACCCTAAAAACACACAGAAAAATATTTTTTTTGTAGGGGAGCAAGCCATTTCTTGCACCAACTGATGTGGGGGGCAAGAACCCCCCAAATTATATATACAAACTCCATGGTCAGAGTGCAGTGAAGAAAATGGGAGAAACTCTGAAAAGTTTGTTGACATCTTACACAATACTATAAAAGTATTTAAGAGAGGTGAAACTCACTGTGACATTAAATTCTCACACTAAACCTGCTAAAGGAATATAGCAGTGCAAATGCGCAAGTAAACCAGATGAAATACACCGGTGGCAGGACATACCAAAAATCAGATGCATTCAAATTTTAAACTTGTATAGTAGCTCATCCGGCTTTGCAAAGTACAAAATAAACAGAACCTTCACAATAATTCAAAGTTCATATAATCCTTTCAGGATACAATCTGTCCTACAACTAACAGGATAGTCCCAGGCTATAGGCTTTCCTCGTAAATGTCCCTCTCTGCTCCGTGCTCAAGTACTTCCACAGTTCTCTCAAAGGTCATATGCCTGTATCGTAGGCCCCACTCTCAGCACCAAGATCATGGAATTCCACCTATCACAGTCCAGCAGTTATGTTCCACAGATTAGTCCTGACTGGGCTCTTTCTCAGTCCATGCTTCTAGGTATTTCTTTTAGCACTTCACACATTGTTCCTTCTCTGAGGAGCTACCTTCCAAATTAAGCCTTCCAAGCCATATTCTTTTATACTGAAGAAACTGGCATTTTAGTCCATGTAACTGGCTAACTGCTGTGAGAACTACTGTGAAAATATTCCCACACTTCACATATTTAAAAGCATGGACACATTTTTCATTAAACGTTACAAAATCACAATTCTAAAATACCTTAATTCAGTATTTATACACTTAACAGACTTAGCATGTTACAGTGTCCCCTCCTGGCACAAAACCAGGGATTTTGGACTTATCACTAATGGTATTCTGTCCCTGACAAGTCATCTGGCAATTCAACTGTTGGGGGGACACTATATGTTTTCCACAGGATAACAGAATTTCTCTCCGTCTTCTTTAAACCACTCCAGTACTTTTCTGGGCTCTGGTATCCTGCAAGACGTAGGCATAACCTTTCCATCTGAAACAGTCTTCACCTGACCTGAATTAGTGTTACAGGACATGTTTGCAAAAAATGTCTTTCTGCCTGACAGAAACTACCCTTCTACTTATTTATATGCAATGGTTTCACTCTGCTTTAACCCATCTTACAACTGTGCTCTGCTCTATAACATTAACCTTTCTCTGGTTTCTGTGCTGTGGGTGTCGCATCTTTCAACCCATCTTGTAAATGATCTATGCCGTTTTTAAATGGGCTTTTCTCCTCATATCCCAAAGTGTCTTTAGCAATGTCTATAGGTACCCAAGAATACCTAGGATCTCTCTTTACTAGCTCTATAAATTTCTTATTTCCCAGGGAATTCTATCAATATCATCAGTCCTTTAACTTGCGCACAACTACTATTTTCTGAGCACTTACTTGCATGCAGTATGCCTGGATAACTTTTACTAACTTTCTTATCAGGCTTCTTCCTTACTTTATCTGCTGTTGTCAACTATTTACTGCTATGTTGCTATGATCTTTCTGCTCATAAAAAATGCCTTTCACTTTTCTGCTTAAAACATTTCATTACATTCAGGAAACTATCATCTTGGGTTTTACTTGCGTACTTTAAGGTACAGAGCTACTGTGGTGGTGGTGCTGCAGTAGCGTTGTCGCCTCATAGCAAGACATTGTCCCGTTCGATTCTCAGCTAGAGCGTCTTCTGTGTGGAGGCATACGTGAATGGGGCGTGCCTTCGTTAAAGGTTGTGCATCAGGGCTGGTAACCCGGTAAGTAAAAATGCACTACCAATCATTAGCGGACCGGAGTTCCGCTGTGGCGACCCCTAACCGGGAAAAGCCGAAAGACACAAACTTTAAGGTACAGAGCTCTTGTTGTTTGCCACCAGTTTTAACACAGGTATCATAATGTTTACCCCTGGTATTATCATGCTTGACCTCACAGATGCCTCTCTACATTCGTATGCTCTAAAGCTGTTATACCCTCTATGCTAACCTGGTGTTCAGCTGGAAGGGTCAGATTTACTCCACTACATAATACCATACTACTTTGCACTTTGAGTTCCTCAGTGTTCTCTTCCTCTTCTGCCCTGTCACTCTGTTCTAGCTTGTGGTTATGTGGCTTGCTGACAATTCAGCTACCTATGGATTGCTTTCTTCTGTAACCTTTCTCTTTCCCAACCTTAGTTTAAGCAGATACTACCCATTCACTTTCATTTCCTTCCTTAAATTACCCATTCACTGCAGAAGGTATCCGAATAAAACTTAATAGGTTCATAGGTAAGTACTAGGCTAGCTGCCCTTGCAGACCATTTTAAGATTAGCCAATCCCTTTTTTGTGCTCGAAATAACTACTTTTTTCTGTGTGTACAAATTCCTCTTGCTTAGAGCCCACCTTCGATTGTAGTATGTGCTCTTCACTAACAGAAATAGACTTGGCACTCTGCAGTCTCCCTACTTTACTTCCTCTGTGGTTGTTTTCCTTTGAAGGTTCTCATTCAAGGACCTTCCTTCTATTTTTATCTTCTCTGTTCCAGTGCTAATAGTTCTTGCCTGCTTCTTTGTCTAGTTCCGTATTATACTGATATTTTCTTCAGTTTCTTGAATGATATCCCCTACAGTTTTGGATTCAGAATTCATTAGCTCGTCCCCAGATCCTATACTGACATCTTTTATAGTTTTGGAACCAAAATTCCTCATTAGCTCATCTTTGTTTGCTATAGCGCCATCCTTATAGTTTTGATATTATGCTGCTCTATCATGCGGATAAAATCCTTTCTACTGTCCACCAAAATGCTGGCATCTTTTGATCAAGCTCTGTCTTTTTAAAAAGTTTTCTGGTTCATGCTCTTTACAAAGGTGATGCATTGAAACCTTTCTCTCTTTCTAGAATTTTAGCTCAGTATGAACTTCACCAGGGCTCTGTTGAATGTGATCTTGTCTCTCCATGCATATTACTTTCTTCCTTTTTCTTAATGTTTTTTTTTACTCTCCCGGGCTGTAATATTAAAGTCTCAATTTTACAGGTTCTGGTTTTGCACACAGACTGATTTCTCTGTTACCCAGCTGACCTTCTCTACTGGTATCCATCCTTGCAAATCTTCTAACAAAAGAAGGTTCTAGTCACTTAAGAAGTTCTTCCTGTGCCTTACTTTCACTATTAGCAGCTGTATCAGTCATTTAATCAGACTGCTGTTTCTCTGTTTTCTTACTGCACTGAAACTAACAGTGGGTGTTTCTAATGTAGCAGACTGCCTTTCCAGCCCATCTTGGTTATGAGCATAGCATACATGTTATTAAATGCATTGTGTTGTTTTGCTTTTCCCTCTTTACCTGTATTTTCCCTAACATTTCCAGTGGACCTAACTAGATTCTTCAGGAGTGACCCCATCCCCTGCACCAAGGAGGCTTTTTTAACTGATTCTAGTTTTTGGTGTGAATGTGAATCTGGCTGTATACCAAATCTTCCACTAATCTCCCATGGATTTCTAAGTAAGATAAAACTGCTAAGTCATTCTAAATTAGAAACTACAGCGACAGGAGCTAGCACATTGCCAAAAGTTGTTTGTAGTTGTACAACCACAACTGAGTTTTAAAAATAGCTCATATGTTAAGTTGTCAATCTCGCCTTCATTCTTGCTTGATGGGGTCGGAGCCGATCCTCGGCTCCGACTCGGCACTTGCTTTAGCTCGAGAACTCCTTTTACCAGCTCGAGGCAGCCCCATATCCCATGATGCAAGGCAGGAAGTACCCAGATCTCGTTTGCCGCTTCGCTTGGGAGGTCTTCTCTTTACCAGCTCCTGGTAAGTTGTTCACATTTGTGATATTTAAGCCCCTTTTTTAGTTAAAACTAATTTTTGATAGTTTAATTTTAAATTTAACCTTTTTCTGACAGAAATCCCTGTCTCTTTTAATTTTTAGTCAGTCAATTTTCCCTATCCCATCCCCCCCCTGTTAGGGTGTGTGTGTTGGTGTTTTTTACTAAATACCTCTTGGTATTAGTTTAATTTCATTTGACTGGTGTGTGTGTCTGTTGTGTTTAGGCACCATGTCTAAGGAGAGGGTTTCAGGTTTTAAGAAGTGTGACTCGTGCTGTCAGAAGATGTCTCTGACAGACGGTCACACTTCTTGCCTGTACTGTTTGGGCCCTCTTCACCTGCAGGACTCCTGTGCTATTGTCACTCCTTCAGCCAGAGAGTCCTGCAGGAGAGACGCAATAAGTTGATTCTCAGGGGTCTTCTTAAGCCGGAGGGCTCTCCGGCTAAGTCGGCCCCACAAAAATCAACCAAAACTGCCAAGGCCCAGGCTTCTGTTTCTAAGCCTGCGGCCTCGGCTCCGACTCGTAGAGTCGAGATCGCTCTGGCTGGAGCCGATTCTGGATCCAAAGCTTTCGGCCGATGGCTATCGGTGCCGAATCTGCTTTGACCACTGTGGTGTCGGCTCCGATCGGCTCCGACACCCACATGGCACGGGCATCGGTGTCGGCTCCGATCGGCTCCGACACCCATGTGGCACAGGCATCGGTGTCGGCTCCGATCGGCTCCGACACCGTTATTTGGTAGCTGTATCGGCTCCGGCTGGAGCCGATACATCGAGACGCTCTGCGGCTCCGAAATCGGTGCCGACAGGATCAGTAGTATCGGCTCCGATGGCCCATTCCAGCAAGAGGTCGTGGTCTCCTTCCTTGGAGCCGATACTTTCGGCCGCCTCTTCTATCGCAGCGCAGCCATCGGCGCCGATCTTCAAGGTCATCCAGGTTGTCAGATCATGACCTAGAGAGAGTGGTCAGTAGATTGCTCAAGTCACAGGTACTGGCCCAAATGCTACACAGTCCGTCTCAGCAGACGACTGTTGGTCCACACCCCGTTACTGTTCCTCCTTCGACTCTACCCCAGAGTTTGGAGTTGAAGTCTTCGGCATGGTTACTGCTACGGCTGGAGGACGGATACCTCCTTCTGTCCCTTCAGCCCCTACTCTTATCTCCTCTTCCTTAGAGGGATTCGGTGGTCGGGCTTCCATGGTCTCCTCGGAGGGGGTGAGTGGCATGGGACCCTTGTCCGAGCCCGCTCTTCCCCTTGGAGCCTCGGCCTTGGTGAGCCCGGCTCCGACATCTGCCTCGAGACTTCCTTCGGTGGCCCTGGAGTTCCTAGCTCTTGAGCGGGTTCTCTCGGACCTGCCTGGGAGGGAGCATTCGAGGTGATGAAGAGTGTACTGGCCACTGGTATCAGTCAGCAGTCTCTTCCCATAGCTCCTCCCTCTATTGTACCTGTTGACATCTCAGCCACTTCTCTTGCTACAGGACCCCGAGATCCTCCGCCTCAGGTTTCCCCATTGGGAATTTCCCCTCTTCCGAGGATTCTCCTGATGTTTCGGGAGATCCTCCTAGGAAGAGGACTTGTAAGAGGAAGCATGTAGACTCCTGAGTCTGTCACTTCGGATACTGACTTTGATGAGTCAGAGGGATCCCCTAGATCCCCTCTGAGGATGTCTCCTTCTCAGACATCCTAGAACTTCTGAAACAGAGGGGAAACTGGCCCACCAACAATCCCTCTGAGGATGAGTCAGTATACCTAGAGGCGTTTGGATCTCGGCCCTCCACCTCCTGGGTGTCTCCGCCTTCGACCCCTTATGCAGGTTATTGCACGAAGGCGTGGACAGCTCCTGACTCTGTAGAGCCAGTCCCTAGGAGGCCTTCTAAATTTATCACTGCCCCTAGTGACAAACAATTCCTTACCAAAGGTGTCCCTGCTGATGCCATGGTGGTGGCTGCGGCCACCAAAAAGGAACTTGCAGATCCTTCCGTGCCGTCCATCCTCCTAATAAGGACTCTAGGACGATGGATAGGTGCGGGAAGCGGAAGTTCTCCTCAGCGACCTTTGCTATGCGTCGCTGAATTATCTTTGTCACTTCACCAGACTCCAGAGATATCCTGAAGGAGCTGGGAGAAGTAGTTCAGGATCCTACAGCTGCAGGGGCCCAAGAAAAGATTGCCGCAGCTAGGAACCCTCAATTCCATTGCTAACTCCTCCATGCGGCTAATATCTTATGCTGCGGATGGAGCGAGTAGAGCCGCAGGCACAGGTGTGGCTCTTAGACGCCAAGCCTGGATGCGGCTATGTGATTTTTGCGGATCCCTTTAAGGCGTCCTTCACAAATTCTCCCTTTGATGGGTCAGCTTTGTTTGGCCCTCAGGTGAAGGAGACCTTGACCAGGTGTGAGCAGGACGGCAAGACTCTTTCTGCTGTTGGAGTCCGTTTTTCCACCCCTTCTAGGCCTTATCCCAAAGGACAGAAGGGTGGGAAGATGTGGTTCCGTAAATCCCAAGGAGTCACGCCGGATTCACGTGGTCAGTTTACCCCTAGAGGCAGAGGGGTAACAACAACAGACGCCGCTCTAGAGGCAGAGGGGTCCAAGAACCAGGGCAACAGGGAGTCTCTTCCTGAGAAGCCCTTTCAGCATCCCTGAGGTGTTGCCCGGCTGTCCCTCCTTGGAGGCAGTCGGGGGAAGATTATCACTGTACCCAGAAGCCTGGCATTCCCTCACTCAAGACAGATGGGTACAGTCGATCATATCCAAGGGTTACATAATTCCTTTCGAGGAAAGTCCCTTCCCTCAAGTTCCCTTCCAGATGTACCACCCGGTCTAAGGGACATTGCAGAGTTAGAAATCAAAACTACTGCAAAAAAGAGCCATTCAGCCAGTTACAATAGACCATTCAGAGCCCGGAATCTATTCAAGGTTCTTTTTGGTCCCCAAAAAGACGGGAGACTGGAGACCAATATTGGATCTCAGCAGACTCAACAAGTCTGTCAGGAAGACAAGATTCCGAATGGTCACTCTTCAGTCAATTCTGCCCTTCTTACAGAAGGACAACTGGATGTGCTCAATAGATCTTCAGGATGCGTACTATCACATCAAAATTCACAGACGCTCCAGGAGATTTCTCCGCTCGGCTGGGGTCCAGTCATTTCCAGTTCAGAGCCCTGCCCTTTGGTCTCACTACAGCCCCCAGAGTGTTCACCAAATGCATGGCAGTGGTCACGGCTCACCTGAGACGCCAAGGATTCCAGGTGTTTCCGTATCTCGACGACTGGCTCCTGTCAGCCACCACCAGGCATCAGCTTATACAAGCCAGGGATTACACAATAGACCTTTGTTCTCATTTGGGCATCTCAGTCAACTTCGAAAAGTCATCCTTATCGCCCTGCCAGTCTATTACCTTCATAGGCAAACTTAAACACTGTTCGGATGTCAGCTACCCTTACAGAACAAAGAGTTTCAGACATTCAGACTCATGTCAGGATCATTCTGGCCAGCAAGAAGGTACAGGCCAGAATGGTTCTAAAGGTATTAGGTCTCATGGCTGCGGCCATTACTCTTCTTCCCCTGGCTCGATTCTACATGCGCCTCCTTCAGTGGATGCTGTTCACACAGTGGTCATACCAGCAACTCCCAATGCGTCACCAGATTCTGGTGACACAAACATGCAAAGAACATCTTGCTTGGTGGATCACATCGTCTCAGGTTCACCAAGGCAGGTGCTTTGTACCTCCGTCCCCGATAGCCACTGTCACCACGGATGCCTCCCTGATCGGGTGGGGGGGTCATTATCAGGGCAGGATGGTTCATGGGACGTGGCAACCGTTCGAGTACCATCTGCACATAAATGTCCTGGAGATGAGAGCAGTGCTTTTAACGTTGCAAGCCCTCAACGACTTTCTTCCCGTAGGGACAATTGCAGTCCTCACAGACAACATGTCTGTAGTTTGGTATATCAACAAACAGGGCGGAACCAAGTCCTACCCCTTGTGTCGAGAAGCGCTCAGACTATGGCAATGGGCGATCTCCTCTCATCGGTTTCTGGTAGCAACGCATATCCCTGGGAAAACCAACATTATAGCGGACAGATTGAGCAGAGCTATTCTCATGCCTCACGAGTGGTCTCTCAAGCAATCCATAGCGGAAGAGATTTTTCTGGAATGGGGTCGCCCATGTTGCGATCTTTTGCTACTCCCCAAAACAGCAAATGTCCAGACTTCTTCAGCCTCTTCCCTCTATCAGGCCATCCCCCCAGAGACGCTCTGACCCAGGTTTGGCCCCAGGGACTTCTTTATGCCTTCCCTCCATTTCCTCTGATCCCTCAGGTGATCCAGAAAGCTACCGTTTGAGAGCCAAATTGATTCTCATTGCCCCTTACTGGCCTCGACAAGTTTGGTTCCCGTTCCTACATCGCCACCTTTTCGCAGCCGTGGCATCTGGACCCAGTGCCAGATCTACTGATTCACCAATCCGGTCAGCTGCACCGGTCAATCCCTTCTCTCAACCTCACAGCATGGTTGCTCCACTTCCTTCCTTAGCCAGGCTTCCTTTGATCTCTAACCCAGTTAGAGATATCATAGTAGCTTCACTGAAATCCTCTACCAGGAGGATTTACACAAGCAAATGGAGACGTTTCTCTTATTGGGCTAAGGCCCAAAATATTGATCCTTTTACTGCCCCTGTCCAGGCAGTTCTGGACTTCTTAGCAGAGATTTTTCATGCAGGCTCCTCTTCCTCAACAGTCAGAGTTCAGTTGGCTGCTATTTCCAATTTTCATGTCGGGATAGCAGATCATAATATTATGTCCCATAGGCTCTGCAGGGCCTTCTTGAAAGGAATTTTCCTACTAAAGCCTCCAATCAGGAATCCTCCTCCTCAGTGGGATCTAAATTTAGTGCTGACATCCTTGATTCTTCCCCTTCGAGCCAGCTGTTTCTTGTTCCCTGAAATATCTTTCTTGGAAAACTTTATTCCTAGTGGCTATTACATCTGCCAGGAGGGTGTCTGAACTTCATGCTCTTTCGGTTCGACCCCCCTATTTGATTTTTCACAAAGACAGAGTATCTTTGAGAACTAATCCATCATTTTTACCTAAGGTCGCTTCAAAAACAATCTGAATCAATCCATTGATCTCCCGTATTTTTCCTAACTATTCAGATAGAGCTGAACAAAAGCTACATTATCTTGACGCCCACCGTCAGCTCAGATATTATTTGGACAGAACAAAAAATTTAGAAAATCTGATCAACTTTTGTCTCCTATGCGGATAATAAAAAGGCCTACCTGTTTCTAAAGTGACTTTGTCCCGATGGCTTTCTTCGTCATCACTGAAATTTATACGATCAGGGGAAAACAGCTGTGCTCAAAACCTAAAGCACATTCAACTAGGAGTTTAGCTACTTCTACAGCTTTTCAAGCTAGACTACCTTTGGACACTATTTGTGCAGCGCCACTTGGGCCACTCCTCACACTTTTGTTTCCCATTACAAATTGGACTTGGCCTCCAGGGACAGAGCCAGTTTTGGCTCTACAGTCCTCAAGAGTTTGTTCCATTGAGCCACCCAGGATAGAGGTGCTAGGACGCGGTCCCATCAAGCAAGAATGAAGGCGAGATTGACAACTTAACATTAAGAAGTTATGTACCTACCATAACGTTCCATGTTAGTTGTCTTCTCGCCTTCTTTCTTGCGACCCTCCCTCCTTCCCCTGGCCTGGACAGACCTTGTATAAGAAACTGTTATGCTAAAGACCATTCAGACCTGGTCCTTTTTCCATCTGTAAGTTTCTTCTTCCTTTGGGAAGTATTTTATGCTTGGTGTTATTGCCCTTTGTCAACAAACGAGATCTGGGTACTTCCTGCCTTGCATCATGGGATATGGGGCTGCCTCGAGCTGGTAAAAGGAGTTCTCGAGCTAAAGCAAGTGCCGAGTCGGAGCCGAGGGATCGGCTCCGAACCCATCAAGCAAGAAAGAAGGCGAGAGAAGACAACTAACATGGAACGTTATGGTAGGTACATAACTTCTTATTATATCCCATTTAAATTTTTCAGTGTTTGTGTCTTTCGGCTTTTCCCGGTTAGGGGTCGCCACAGCAGAACTCCGGTCCGCTAATGATTGGCAGTAGATTTTTACGTGCTGGCTTGCCGGGCCTAACGCACAACCTTCAACGAAGGAAGGCCCATTCACACATGGCGACACACAGAAGACGCTCTAACTGAGAATCAAATGGGCAACGTCCAACTGTGAGGCGACAACGCTACCGCAGCACCACCTATATTATATGAACAAAAGTCTCTCTGGGGTTTAAGAAATCGCTTGCTGTGTTTCCATTTATTTTACATTCTATAATTTTAACAATACATGCAATTTTATTTTTCATACTTTGCTCAGTAGTTTCAGTAGAGGCTTTATTATATTTTGTAACTAACTTAGTTTTTGACTATACACTTGACCTCTTTTCTTTCAGATACCCCCTTTCATTACGCAGAGTGCAATTTAACTTAGTAGGTGTCATTTGACCACACAGTTTATACTTTTTTTGTATTTACTTTTTGTAAAGTTAACAAGCTGAGTGAATTATGCTAGTATAAAATGTTTTAACTGTTTCAAGCTCATTAGTCCATTGAAAAGTTATCCGTAGTCTCTTGTAAGTTTTACATTCCCAAACAATGGAAGGTTCAGAACAGGTCAAAATTCAATCCATTAACCTGTCTTCAAACTGCTGGTGTACAAAAAAGACAGGAACAGTCCCATTGGCAGGGACAGAGTTGGACCCTTACAAAAAATGTTTCTGCACTAAACAGGAGTTCAGTTGCACAAAGCACCACTCATCAGGCTGTCCCAAAACTACTAGGCCTCTGACCTAGACCCCCCCAGCTCCAAGCTCACATATCCCACATTTCACACCAAAACTGTAGACCTCTCCCCTAGGCACGAATCTCAGCCCCAAGAACAGAAATTTCCACCAGTCCCAGTTATGTTCTACAGATTAACCCAAAAAAACAAACTGCAAGAAAATATGAATAACAACCAAAACTGAGAAAAACACACTTTATAATAGCAAAGCTTTCGGATAAAATCCTTCCTCAATACTAATACAAACAAATCTAAAAACCAAATGGTTTAAGTACAGGTCAATGAAGTCACATGCAGTCCAAAAATCATGTGACCACAAGTATATAAAACAAAATCATTGAAATTAGAAAAAACATAACATTATCGCAACCTAGTATGTTGCAATTTAACAAGAACAGGTTTCAGGGTAATCATATTATTTAAACCTGGAAAGTGGTCAGAATTCAACCTAAGAATCCATTCATACTCTTTTAATTCAAGTAAATTACCACTATCACCACCTCTGGCAGGAGGCCATATTACATCAATAACTCTAAAAGACAATCTATGCTCAATACCTGAACCAACTATGTGTTTATACAAGGCATTACTGTCAATAGCCCTTCTAATCTCCGATTTGTGTTCAATGATGCGTTCTTTTAGCTTTCTAGTGGTCTTGCCCACATAGAATGCAGTACATTTCACACAATTAGCTAAGTATACCACATTAGATGTAACACAAGTGGTAGAAAAATTAAACTGATAAACTTTGCCACTAATAGGATGTTTGAACTTATCACTGCAGCCAACCACAATATCAGAACAGCAGGAACAATTAAGACAACCATACGTACCGGGTTTAGTGGTAGAAGTCCTCTCTACAGGTCTAGAAAAATCTTTGTAACATAACATACTCTTCAAGGACTTCATATTTCTATATGAGAAAAAGGGCCTGTCACCAAGAATATCTTTAATCTCATTTGAGGCCATTAGTACAACCTAGTTCCTCTGGATTATTTGTTTTACAAAACAAGTCAAGGTATTATAACTAGTAAGATACCTAGTACATACTTTTGAACATTCTAGGTTAACAGAACCAACATCATCCCCAAGAAAAATCGGCTTCAGTGTTGTCTTCCTATTGGCTAAAACTTTATTTTTTAAATCTAAAACTAATTTATAATCATAACCACTATCCAAGAACTCTTTGTACATCTCATCCAACTGTAAATTAAATGTAGCAGCATCAGTATTTCATCTACTAACTCTGTTAAACTGTGAAGTCACAATCCCCTTAAAAACATGTGGGACATACATGCTGGAATAATTAATGTATCTATCAGAGTTTACCTCCTTTTTGTGAATACTAGTATGGATAGAACCCTCACATAGTTGTATCTTAACATCTAAGAAATTAATCTCACTGCCAGAGGCGTCCATCTTGAATTTCAGGAAACTGGTAGTTGCATTTAAATAATGAACAAATTCATTCAACTGTGGAAGGGAACCTTTCCAAACCATAAAACAATCATCAACGAAACGTTGATAAAAACATATATTACTTACAAAAGAATT
Organism: Protopterus annectens; assembly: GCF_019279795.1. Classification (NCBI taxonomy): domain Eukaryota; kingdom Metazoa; phylum Chordata; order Ceratodontiformes; family Protopteridae; genus Protopterus; species Protopterus annectens. The sequence goes on from NC_056748.1 coordinate 229,583,712, forward strand.
ATCCAGATTATAGATATGAGCTTTCTCCCATTGGTATAACACCAAGTTGGCATAAGTGTTAGCCACAGAAGTACCCATGGCTACACCAGTGAGTTGCAAATATAAGCATTCATCAAACAAAAAAAATATTGTTCCTCAAAACTACATCTAGAAGAGAACAAATATTCTCAACAGATCTATTCACAAGAGAAGATTGGGAGATCAAAAATTGTCTGATGGACTCAATACCAAAATCATGCGGTATTACACTAAAAAGGGATGCTATATCAAGTGTTACAAATAAATACTCACTTTGTCGACAGGAACCACCAATACTATTAAACCAAACACGCAATTTACAAAGAAAATTGGATGTATCTCTTAGCACAGAAGTGCATTTAGGTAAATATAGCTGCAATTGTGTTTGCAAATATATAGATATAGGTTCGGTGATCCACCCCCCTCCCGATACAATTGTACTAGGTATCTTACTAGTTATAATACCTTGACTTGTTTTGTAAAAGCAGCAACCTCTTCATTAGTTACAGATTTATTTAATGTGGAATTATTTAGGTGACTTTTTTACTTCTTCAGAGGTTGTGCATATTTACTGATAATGGTGGACAGAATTGTGCATATTTACTGATAATGGTGCTGTAGAAGTTTGAGTAGACTTTTATGATGGAAATGTTCTGAACTGGGCAGTTTTGTCATTATGGGTGCATGCATTTTGTTTCATTGTTTAATGGAAATATGTTCTGAATTGGGCAGTTCTGCCACTGGTAAAATGTATTTTCTTTGAATATGGGTTTCAATGCTGTTTCAATGAATGTGAGTTTCAAGGGCAGAGAAGTTTTAATGCTAAGTTTGTTTAGCACATGTCTTAGTGTTTGTGCTGTAAAATGCAAAATAAAACTTTCAAATGAAGTCCAAATCATCATAGAAGTAAATCAGTATGCACATTAGTGTTTATGGTAAATGGAGTAAAATAGCCAAGTAATGGATCATTGGAATGGCTGCAGGGGGAGGCTCCATTTGACCATGATTTTGTGAGGGGGAAGGGCGGCAAACTTAAAGACAGCCCCAGCTGAACTATACCTCCCAACTGTCCAGATTTTCAAAGAATGAATAGATTTTTGCTTCTTAATTTTGGATTGTTCCTCGTAAAATTTGTGGTTTTCTGGCAAATCATTTAGGAATTAAGTCACTAAATAATGACACATTGAGTTTCAGACTTCATAACCTTCAGAAAAATGCATGCTAAAGTAAGACATGTTCTATCAACTGTCTCAGTTTATACAAGAGCATTTTTTAGTACCGTTTATATTTTCCCCCAATATATTTGGCCTTGTCCAGATTTATTGCATTAATAGGTTGAGAGGTACATGCAAATAAATTGCTTTATAGAATTAGGCATAGCCAAACCTCTCAAAATGTTGCTCTTCCCCCTAATAATCCCTCCGCAAAATAGCAATTTTGGAAGAAAACATGGAGGGTTTACAATTAAGAAATAACTGTAATAATCAGAGTTATAGATTACTTTTATTTCAGAAATGCATGTAGATTCTTTTATTCTGTCAGCTGTTCAAGTTAGCAGTACTAATATTAAAGTGTCCCTTATTTGACAGGTTCCCAGCTGTATTGTGTGGCTATTTTATATTTCTACATCACATTTTTGGTCCATTTTTCATAAAATTGTGCTTTTTTTTGGCAAAATTGTGTGTTTTTTTGGCAAATTAGTGACAAATCATTAAAGACTGAAGTTAGAAAATAATGACAGACATTTGATTTTCAGATTTCATACCATTCAGAAAATTCATACTAATGCAAGACCTATTCTGTTATCTTTCTAAGTTTATAAGAGCAATATTTAAAAATTGTCCTTGTTTTTGGGCCTTTGTCCCACTTCTTTCTATGGCTTTGTCCAGATTTCTTGCTCTGAGGTTGAGAGGTATGACAAATGTGTCAGGGCCATCACAGTCAGCCAGAGACATTTCAAATTGTAACATACTTCTTGCACCCCACTCCCCCATGTAGTGACTCTGGATGTCAAAGCAAGGCAAGGAGTAGTTATGTAGTGTAAATGTGCAGAGTACCCCCCTCCATCCAAGGTAGACACAAGTACTAGAGTGGCTTTTCATCTGTCCTTGATTTTTGCAGAACGGTCTGGTTTCTGTCATATTTTTTGTACTGTTGATTAATGCTTATTACTCAAAGTGCCTGTTGCTCTGTGTTTAAGTAGCAATACTTTAATGACCATCAGGTAAGCTTGGCTGAGATAGTAAGATGCAAGTAAGCTTTAATAAGCATACTGTTAAAGAATTGCCAACATTGAAAGCCTTTCTGTTGTTGCCATGTAGAGAATACTTAACTAGATAATGTATAAGCCTTGGGTATTGAAATGCATATGACAGTATTTGTAATAAAGGACAGATTACATTATTTTAAGAAGCTCATTACACTTGGAGACTTCCAGTCATCTCTGCAGGCTTTACCCATAAACTAAACAGAATGCCAATCGTGTAGTCCATAACCTGTACAGTAATCCTTTTAAGCAATGTATCTTGAGCTTATTTCTTGTTTGCTTTTCATTTTTTACTTTGATCATGTTTTCCCCATGAAACAAGTAGATAGTTGTCAGGCAGCAGGTCTTTTTTTTGGATAAGAAACATTTTTACAAGTGGGGGTATCAGACATTTCTACTTTCAGCATGTTACTTGGTACTTTAATAAAACTGAATATAAATTATAATTAGAACTGCAGTGCAAGAAGTGGTTTGAGTTGAGTGCTACTTGATTTTGACTGGCATTCCATTAATGTATTTAAAAAGTAATTTATTTTTTCATGCCTCACAACCTGTTTGTTTCCATCTAGATATTAAGTAAGCTGTCATGCAGCCAGTGCATTGAAATATTTTTATTCTTCTACACTTCATTTTATCTTGATTGGACTCTCATAATGATGGTTTAGCACCCAGAGCAGTGTATTTAGTTAGTTGTTGTGGTTTTGAGCATAGCTCCTCCCCTTTCTAGTTGACCACATCCCTTCCCATTGACCCCACCCATTCAGCTGTCTCCTGCAGCCCCCCTTTGATTTGAAGTCACCAGCCGCCACTGCTCAACAGGCTCACCATGTCACCTCACCTTCCAGCAGAAGTTCCAGCAGAAGATTTTTTAAGGCAAAAATAGACTATTTGCAGACAGCAACTACAAACTGTACAGCTATTAGCCATGAGCTTATTACTGATTTCCTTGTGGAGTTTTGATCCTGGTTCTGTGGCTTTAAAACTTTTCAAAAACATTTACTGTGGCAATAAAGTATGTGGCTGCTAATATGAAAACATGTTTTTGTGGGTATAACATTTGCTAACCCTCTTTGTCATTTTTTGATTTATGTTAAAGCCAGGAGAAGTCAGGAAGCCTGTGGTTCGTCCTGTCTCTCACTGCTGGACATCGACATCTGATTTATACGTGGGCTGTGAGCAGGGGCATCTGCTGAATATTAACCCAGAAACTCAAAAAGTAACCATGCTGTTTAATCCAGAGAACTATACTGCTGGTAAAAACTCATTTTTTTTTAATTTTGAGTAGAGCTTGGAATATGCATTTCAAATTACTTTGATACCACTAACAAAATACAGGTTTAGTCTAATAAGCTTAGTGATCCTGAGGAAGTCACTTACCCTCACTAGTACTGGCAAGTCATTCCTAAGAACCTTGCATTATTCCCTAATGGCACTTTTCATGACATGATGTTACCTTTTTACTCTAAACAAATTAGTGGAATGTGGCTAGGATCTTTAAAAGGAAATGGAATGGCACATCTTGCACTGTGCAACCCATACCCACCAAGGGTCTGAACTTATAAAAAGGTTTAAAAAACAAGAATTAATGATGACTAGTCCCATTTGGTATAGCAGAACCCTCCAAAATGCACAATGTCGTATAGGTAGAACCGTAGCTGGTATTAGGCTTCTGCAATACCTGTGGCTCTGGGGGACCCTGATCATCTAGGACTATAGCTGGGCCAAGCAAACGATGCAGTTGGTTGTGGGAAAAGGACTAAAATATTCATTCATTCTCAGATTATGGATTTATCTTAAATATGGTTGTGCTATAACTCAGATTAGGATAAAGCACGTAATCAGTAAATAAACATAAGGTAAACACTAGAAATCAGTAGTCTAGAGTGACCAATCTCAGCATTTACCTTGGGTTTTAAGAGTAGACACTCTCGATCTTGAAGGATGGGTTTCTTTTTCAGGGATTTTTTTAAAATATTGTCTGGACACCAGATACCATAATTCTGACAGTTTTTATTTATAAGTACTGACAGGCCACCAAATACCATAACTCTGCATAGTTTGCTTCTAGCAGGACACCAGGTACCATAGTTCTGCCTGTTTTGTTTTATTTTTATAAATACTAACAGAAAAACAGATACCATACCTCATATTTGTCCTATCCCTTATACAGTTTTTGATGTTCTAATAAATCACTAAGGAGTACAGAAAGTAATGCCAGATATTTGCATTTCATTCTAATGGTTCAGGAAATGCCTGTTGATGTAAAATATGTAGTTCAATTAACTTTTTATGTGAATTAGAGTAATATGTATGGAGGATTGCTTCTAGTTTTGAGTCTTAACTCCATTTTCCACTCTGTGGTCTGCCACACATACTTTAAGATTTTTTTTTTGTTTTACCGATATCTATGGTAAATAATACTGAATCATATTAATTCATAAGAATAACTTCAACAATTGGAACAATTTGGCTTAGCTTCTGGGATAATATGGTTGACAGGCCATGCTGCTGCTTTGTCAGAGGGTCTGCACCTGTCTCCTCTAGGCTTTTGGATACTGGCAAAGGTGCTTGCCTCCCCATAGTGCCTTTTTTAGGCAATGTCAAAACAACAAAATTTCTGATGTAACAAAATCCACCTGAGGCAAACTCGAGGTTCTCCTCCTTAATGCTAGAAGTCCAAACATATGTAGCTGCACTCCCTGGAAGCAGTCCTCATCTTTAAAGATGCTGACATTTGTGCATTCACTGAGATATGGTTCAAGGTCGTAGAGAGCATCCCGGCTGCGCAAGGCTGCAATGCTTTCCAGATGTTCAGACATCGGTGGAGAGGTATCCATCTTCATTAAAGCCAAGTACACCTTAAGACTGGTCAAACAGTATGTCTATTTCGAACTATTCCTTGTCGAGTTAACTTTAGGCACAATACCCTACCAGATCATTGCTAACTATAGGTCCCCCACCATGAACCAAGAAAAGCACATCACCTACCTGGACTTACTGGAATCACTCTGCATACAACCTGTCACCTTAGTCAATGGTGATTTCAACTATCCTTCCATCAACTGGATGATGTATACGAGTGCAGACACAGTCACCCAGAGGTTCCTGGACTTTGTTAATTCAAATGTCTGGAACAGATAGTCAGCATCCCCACAAGGGGCTGAAATATCCTAGACATAGTACTCACCAACATGGGGAGTCACTGCACTTCCCACTTTGTGATGCCTTTCCTGGTAAGGTCAGACCATAAAACTGTGTCTTTCGAAGTAACTGTTGTACCTGACAGCCTCACAGGAGCAAAAAAAACTAAAGAACTTTTCCAAAGCAAACTTCAGACTACTAAGCAATGGTATAAAAAGTTTTATATCCCCCTCACATTCAGAGACAACAATGATCCCCTACACAGAGGTGCACTTAGATGCCCTGTACAAACACTTAAGCAACTGTATTTACTCGGCTGTACCTGACTGGATCAAAACCAGGTCCTCCCAAACAAACAAGCCAGTCTGGTGGACCTCTGTTATAAACAGGCTATATAACAAGAGGTAGAAACTGATGTCTTAGAATAAGAGAGAACTGACTCAGCAGAGGAAGAATTCTCTCCTCAGCTCGAACAGGCAAATCAGAAATCTCATGAAATCCTCTAAAGTTAAGTATGAAGCTAAAATAGTGTCTCTGGCTAAGGATAATCATAAAGCATTCTTTAATTATGTCCAAAACCTAAAAGGGAATGCTCATCTTTGTGCAGAAATGGCAATAGATGGTACCAGCATAGTGCATTGGAGGAATTTGTCAAGCTGCTAATTGACAGATTTGGTGCGGACTTTACCCCCCCTAGCCCCACTGGCCATACACCAAAGCATACCTGACATCAGCCTTCTGCCTAGTATCTCTAGAGATCATTCTTATCTGCACTCTCCAAGGCCAAAAATATGGACTCAGTAGGACCAGATAATATCCTAGGATGCTTATTAAGCACTTAGACTTCTGCTTAACCATAGCCTGAGAACTGGCTTTGTCCCAGCAGAGTGCAGAACAACAACAGTAATCCTCTTGCACAAAGGGGAGCCGTCAACAGACTCTGGGAACTTTAGACCGTTAAGTCTAAGCAGTCTCATCTGTAAGGCCACGTTAAGAATCATCATGGAGCTTATCAGCAAGGACATAGGTGACCTTCAAACTCTAGACCCAGCCCAATTTAGGTTTCTTAAGTGTAGATAATGCTTATTAAACCTAGTAGACTTCTTTGAGAAAGTCACCAAAGTCCTGGATGATGGTAAGACAGTGCATACCGCCTATCTTGACCTGGCCTAGGCTTTTGACACAATTCCCCACTCAGGTATCATTGAAAAACTCTCTTAGTTGGGGATTAACCCTTATACCACTAGATTGGTAGCCAACTGGCTCACAAGCAGAACGCATACTGTCAAAGTTGGTGACTCCACCTCTACCAGTAGACCCGTCACCAGTAGTGTACCACAAGGTTCTGCGCTGGGTCCTTTACTGTTCAGAATCTACTTCTCGGAAATCCAGGCTAAATTAGATGGCCTTTGGCTTACTAAGTTTGCTGATGATTGCAAATTGGGTGCAATCATGGAGTCCTCCAATGATGTTAACATGTTACAGGAATGGCTAACACAGACAAAGGACACTAAATGCAAAAAAGTGCATTGTTATTCCCTTTGGCAAAGTAGAATTCCCCATTAAATACATTATTGACAACAGCCCCCCTAAGCTCAAACCCAGTAGTATGAGACCTAGGAACACAGGTTAATAGCAATCTGAACTTTGACCACCAAGTTTCCACTGTGGTAAGGAAAGCATTATGTGTTGTGCACCTCATAAGTAAGGGCATTGCATTCAGATCTAAGGATGTTATAGCCCCACTGTACTCTACCCTCATCAGACCACTAATGGAGTACAGTGCTTCCGTTTTGCATGTACCTCAACAGACACTTGCAGCAAGCAACTGGAGAGACCACAAAGGCTCCTCAACAAGAAAATACAGGGCCTCCAAACCATGATGTGAGTGGATATACTAAAAACCCTGTCACTGTACTCTGTATTGCATAAGCTGCTGAGAGAAGACTTGTGCTTGGCCTACAAGGCAGTCTCCAACCCTGCCCTAATTGCATATGCTTCACATCCGCAAATCTAATGACACAAGAGTCACTCATTCTAGGGATCTTAACCTAGCCTGTGACATTAACAGAACATGCTGGAGAGACAAATATGTCTCCCAGAGACTGCCGCTGCTCTGGAACAAACTTCCAGTTCACATGGAGCAAAGCTTCTCACTGACCATTTAAGTGCAACCTGAACACATGGATGGGAGACTGCAAATTCACCCCAGGGGTGGTACCCATGTCCCTCACGGACAGTGGAAGTTGGTGTTGACCATAGCTCTGCAAAATACATTCACTTAATAAGGACAATTGGGGCAACTTGAGATTAACATGGCTAGGCTTGTATGGGCTATAGGGCTGTTAGCCTAGTAACCTCGTATGAACCTCTGAACTTTTTGTATGCAGGAAGGAAAAGTTATATAATAACATTTAGTAAACATAATTACATCTTGTAAACTTCCTAAATGAGAAGCTGATAGTAAGTATTCCACATTTTGCCCATTTGTTCCTCATTGTAAGAAGTAGTGTTCCACATTTTTGAGACAGGAGATAGGTTTGACAATTATTTGAATGCATTACTGTATTATGGTCCTTTCTTGTTAATTTTAATGAAAGATGGATATCTGTCATAGCGGTTTGTGGAGAGCTAACTGCTACTGTTTGCTAATTATTCTGGATTTGCTGGACTAATATGATTTGTCTGAAGCAGCTTGGAATGCTTTAATGTATAGCTTTTATTTGTGTAGTGCTTATTTGAAATGCATTACATGGCCATTATTTTTTTTCTTTTATTAGTCTCCTCATATCTCACTTATTCAGGCCCAGCAACCCGTGGCCTATGTCCACACCAGGCCAGCCAGCCATTCTCCTATCCTCTGAATTTACTCTGATGTTCTTGGGGCCAGTTGTGGATGTAAAGACTGTCTTGGGGAATCAGACATTTGTGCTTCTGTCATGTGTTTTGTTTTTTTTTTATTTTATTATGCCCTACACACTTTCTCTTTCCCCATCCTTCATGTTCTTTGATCACGTCCGAGATTAACTCCTCTCTTTGGACCACACCTCCCCTTAGGGAGTGTCACCGGTGAGCACCAATAGGACATACACATTCATCCTGCCCCACCTCTCTATCAGTTGCTTGAGTTGCTACTCAAACGCAAGCCAGCTGACCCATAGTCAGGGCTTTATCCTGCTATACCACCAGAGTGGCACCATGATTTTTTTTTTCTTTCTCAATTTAACATCTGAAGCATGCATAGAAGTGGTTATAACTGCTGGTTGGGGGTAGGAGCTGACTGTGGCTGAAAGTAACTGACCTTCTTGCCACTTTAGGGCAAGGTCAGTAGCATTGCCTATGTCTACATTTTTTAGTTTGGATACAGTTTGTTTCATGGCTTTACATATAAGACTGATGAGACCAGTGGGCCTATAGCTCCTGTGGTCAGAAGAAGAAGGAACACATTTATGTAGGGGCATGACTGTAGCAGTTTTCCAGGCATTTGGAACAAACCCAGTAGTTAAATTAAGGTTGAAAAGACTGGAGGTGTTCAGGTATTTCATATTTAGTAATAAAGGGTATAGTGTCAGGCTCAGTTACAATATTAATTTTAGCTTAGGATATGGATTCTTGGACTACTACTATGTAGATTTTGTATGAAAGTAATATAGCAGGCATAGTGAGAGGGGCAATATGGGTGCATTGGATAAAATTTTAAATATTTTTTGTCAAGATATTTGATATGTTCTTTGGGTCAGAATGACTGATGATATTGATATTTGTTATGTTCTTTGTGTCAGAGTGAGTGTTATTATTGTGGACTAATTTCATGCACTGTTGGATATTGTTTTTTTAGTTTCCTCACATAGCTAAAGAAGGATTCATACTTTTCTTTTTCTGCCTGTAGCTACTTTAAGTGCAGACTTGGTTTTATATTCCTTAATGGTGGTTTTAAGAGCTTTACTGATCTGTTTCAAAATATTTCTGAGGTAGGGGAATTGAATTGTTAGAGCTTTTCATGTTCTTTCTTTCTTTGTTAAATAATTTGCGGCTGTGAGTGGTGTTCTTTATCTTATCACTGCTGAAGTAGCCTAAGCTATAGGGGTTATGTCTTGCCAAGGATATAATAGCCAGCCAACTTCCAAAGCTTTAGGGCACCTAAAGGATTTTTAGGATTGATGGTTGGCTAAAACTGTTTCATTACTGAGCAGATAAATTCCCTTCCACTTTCTGTTTTCTGACAAAAAAATTACTTTTTTTCCTGTAAAATTTCGACTGCCATGTGACCTTTGTTCACTTTTAAATGGGAGCATCACATTTTTACCTTTGTGGTAAAATTGTTAAAACTTATGTAAATATACTTTTTCTGTGGAGAAACTGGTGTTAATTTACTTCTTGGAGCTGAGGTCGGTGTTTAAAGTGCTTATCTGCTGATGTCAGTTTTCATTCATTCCTCAGCATATGAGTTTGGATCCAATCCTCAGATCCGGCTTGGCCACTTTTTACCACTTGTGGCCTACTGCAAACTCTCTTACCCTTGCCCATAATGCTATAGTCCCCCTTCATATCCTAGATTCCCAGATCTAGTTTGCCTCCTTCGCATACGGACGTGGTCGCTGTGAGCTGTCGAGCATTGCAGTGAGTTGCAAAGTTTTTTTCTATTCTTAATACCTTGATATCTTTTTCGTGTATCTGTTCTTATCATTTAGTATTCTCCTTCAGCTCTGTGTGTTTCTCTAGCATATCTAAATGTCATTGCTGGTAGTAAATTTTCCCTTTCTGTCCCTTTTTACCATTTCTGGTAATCTTCCCTACTGTTGTTGGTAGTTTTTCCTTTTACTGTGAATATGGTTGAAAAATTATGCAGATTCAAAAAGTGCAAGGAGCGTGGGCAATAGATTCCCTTGTCTGACATCCACAACTCTTGCATGTATTGTTTAGGGCCTGCACATTTGGAAGTCTCTTGTGAGATTTGTAAATTGTTTAATCCTAGTGCTTTAGTGGATGAAAAAAAACAAGTTGATTTTAAAGGAACTTCTTCCAACTAGTTTTTCTGAATCACTGACTGGAGCTTATCCCTCCAAGGCAGACCAGATGAAAAGACAAGCTGAACCTTTTGGATCCTTCCAAACAAGAAACTGGCCCTGAAGGTCTTGAAATGGTCAGATCTGAAGCCCAAATCCTCTGATCCGACTGCTTTGGACAGTAGGACTGCCTCCTCGGATCCAGTTCTATCAGAGCTGAAACAGCTCCCCCGTACCTGTTATGCATCCTCTCTGGACATGGTCCCCTCTCGTCTACCTTCCCCTATTTTAGAGAGGCACCTTCACTCAAGAGCACCCTGCTTAGCTTCTTCTTTCTGTTCTCCCAGGAGTCTGATGTGGCAGATGTGGATATAATGAGGAGGAAGTTTCTTTTCAGTGCAGATACAGGTGGGAGTTCTTCTGTCTCCTGTCCCTTCTGTTCAGGAGACCTTCACCAGTATTACTCCATCCTTTTCTGATCTGTCCTTCGGTTTTAGAGCCCTTGGATCCGAGCCTTCCTGGACTGTCTGTTTCAGATCCAAAGATTGCGGTGTGTCTGGATCTGATTCCTTCTGTCAGATGACTCTTAGAGCAAAAGCGCCATTGTCAGCTCAGAGGTGCTAGAGTCAACTCTAAAGCAATTGGAGCTTTCTCCACCCCTTGGAGCTTCAACATTTGACTTCTGCCTCGGGTGGGCTAGCTGTGGGTCAGAGGGATCCAGTGGTCCAGAAGCATTTCTTCTCAGCTGTATCACCTTCCTTTCTTCCTGGGACATTTTGCTTTGTGGTAGTAGTAAGAACATTCTCTTTCAGAATTCAGACAGCTCCACCCCTTGGATCTTATATCTGGTTCCCAGATGTCTTTGTGCCATAAGCCTCATCACTCTACCAGACAGGGACAGCCAGCCCAAAATCTCCAGGCTATCCTACAAGGTACCCTTATTTCTTCGAATACTTCTCCAGAGCACCTCCACCAAGGAAGTCCCTAGGAAGAGGCACTTAGACTCCTCTCGAGAGTCAATCACAGAAGATACTGATTTTGATGAAGGGAAAGGGTCCCCAAGGTCACCACTTGATGATGTCTCCTTTGGAGACATTTTGGAGATACTTAAGCAAAGGGGTGGTTGGTCTCCTGATGCCCCTTTCCAGAAGAAATTGATATTCTTGGAGGCACTTTGGTCTGGCCCATCTACTTCCTGGGAGACTCCACCTGCTGACAAGGTCATTGAGTTGATCTCTGGGCAGGCATGGAAGGAACCCAATTCTGTTGAGCTGATCCCAAAGAGACCAGATAGGATCCTGGCATCACCTAATGAGAAAGAGTTTTGGAGCAAGGAAGTACTGGTAGATGCCATGGTAGGAGCAGTGGCCACAAAGAAATAACTCATGCTGCAGAATTCATCTGTTCATCCCCCTAACAGGGAGTCTAGAATGATGGAAAGATTTGGGAAACATGTTTACTCTTCAGCAACATTTGCTGTTAGATTGCTGAACTACTTGGCACACTTTACCAGACTACAGATGGATTTGATTAAAGAGCTCTCCAAATCCCTCTCAGAAACAGTAACTGCTGAGGCACAGACTTCAGTTGCATCACAGTTGGCTACCTTACAGTCCATTATTAATTCATCTGTGAGGTTAATTTCACATGCAGCTGAAGGTACTTCATGGGGGTGGGTTCAGGTATTGCCATTAGAAGACATACCTGGATGTGCCTGTGTTTTGTGGCACACTTTAAGTCCTCTTTTATCAATGCTCCTTTTGACAGAAGCTCTTGTTTGGCTATAAAGTGAAGAACACACTGCCCAGGTGTGAGCAAGATGGTAAGATCCTGTCCTGTTTCATCACTGTGCGTTTTGATGGAAGCTCGTTGTTTGGCCCCAAAGTGAAAGACGCACTGTCCAGGCATGAGCAGGATGGTAAGACCCTGTCTGCAGTGGGCATGTGTTTTTCGATTCCTCAGAGAACCTTTTCTAGGAATCAATAAGGTGATTGGAAAATGTGGTTCAAAAAATCCCAGGGTCCTTTCCGTGATCCAAGTGGAGATAGTTCCCTCAGGGTCAGAGGGGGGAGGGGACTAATGGAAGACACCACCCAGGAGGCAGAGGAGGCCCGCAGAACCAGGGGTCTAGAGATTCCTTCACTGACAGAAACCATCAACGCTCCTGAAAGGAGGCCAAATTGTTCACCTCTGGAGGCAATCAGGGGTCAGCTATCCCTGTACCAGAGAGCGTAGTAGACATTACAGAAGATACATGGGTGCAGAGGATTATTTCCAGAAGTTATATAATTCCTTTTCCCTTCCTCACCCTTTAGCAGTAAACAAAATTCCCAACATCCCACCCAGTCAGAGGAAAGCAGCAGCATTAGAAATCCAAAAAAACTGCTAGAGAGTCATCCAAGATGTCCCTTTAGACAAAAATATTTCTGAACTTACTCAAAATTCTTTTTAGTAGCAAAGAAAACAGGGGACTGGAGACCAGTTTTGGATCTCAGAAAAACTGAACAAATCCGTTCAGTACACAGAGTTTCAGATGGTCACAGTTCAGTCCATTTTGCCTTTCCTGCACAAGGACTACTATATGTACTCACTAAATCTTTAGAATGCATACTATCACATAAAAGTGAACAAATGATCTAGGAGATACTTACACTTCCTGCTAGGAGCCCATCATTACCAGTCCAGAGCACTGCCCTTTGGGCTCACCACAGCCCCCAGGGTGTTCACCAAATGCATGGCAGTAGTTCACTTGACACTACACAGATTCTGAATGTTTCCTTACCTGGATGACTGGCTCATTACTGCTCCAACCAGGCATGTACTTACCAAAGCAAGAGATTGTGTACTTCAGTTGTGCTCTCACCTAGGCATTACAATCAATCTCAACAAATGTCATCTAGAACCAACTCAAGTGCTAGAATTCATAGGAGCCTTGTTTGCCACTATATGAAAGACATCTTCCCTTCACCTCAGCCCAAGGCCATAGTGACCACTGATGCATCTCCATTTGGGTGGGAGGGGAGCACTTCTTGGAAAAGACAGTCCAAGGTACCTGGTCCCCAGAAGAGGCCAACACACATATCAGGGTCCTTGAAATGAGAACGGTTCTCCTAACATTGCAGGCCTTTCAAAACTCTTTCCCTTCAGGGACTATTGCGATTCAGACAGAGACAATATTATCTGTAGTCTGGTATATCAACAAACAATGAAGAACCAGATCTTACTCCTTATGTCAAGAAGCCCTCAGAGTGTGGCAGTGGGTGATCTCATCCAATCAATTTCTGATAACAATGCACATTCCGGGGGAATCCAACGTGATAGCAGACATGTTGCGCAGGTCCATTCTTTTCCTTCATGAGTGGTCTCTGAACAGGGAAATTGCAAAAAAATAAATTTTACCAGTGGAGCCAACTGTGCTGTGATCTTTTTGCATCTCCCCTCAACAACAAGTGCAGCAGGCTGTTTGCCCTGATACCCCACTGAGGGAATCACTGAAAGATGCTGGTTCTCCATGATTGACCCCTCCAGTCTCCTTTATGCTTAACCCCCAACTTCTCTAATTGTCACATTTCTTCAGAAAGCATCTCAATTGAAGAGCAAAGTCGTCCTCATTGCCCCTTATTGGCCTCATCAGACTTGGTTTCCCTTTCTCTGGCCTTATTTAATTCATCCTCCATGGATCCTGGATCCAATTCCAGCTCTTCTGTCTCATCTGACAAACATGCTTCATCTGGACATTTTGAGCCTAAAGTTGACAGCATGGTTTCTCCAATTCCACTGATAGCTAAACAACCCAGACTCTTCTCTTCTGTCTGTTACATCATATTTTCTTCCCACAAAGCTTCCTCTAGGAAGATATACAAAAGTAAATGGAAAAGAATTGTTGCTTGGGCTAAACAGGAAGGCCCTGACCTCTTTTCAGTGACAGTACCCAAAGGTCTCGAATTTTTGGCTACTATTTTTAATGAAGGGGCTAGTTCTTCAACAGTCAAAGTGCAACTGGCCGCTATTTCTAACTTGCATGTCAGAGCTGACAATTCTTCCTTAGCTTCATCATGACTACATAAGGCATTTATTAAAGGAACATTTTTTGCTGAAACCTCCCTTTAAAGATCCTACTCCACATTTGGATTTGAACCTAATATTACAAGCCCTGACTCAGTCACCAGTTGAACCAGCTGCTAAATGTGAACTTAAGTTTTTAACTTGGAAAGAAGTATTTTTGGTAGCTATTACATCAGCTGGGAGAGTTTCAGAACTGCAAGCTTTTTCTTCTTCTCCTTTCGGCTGCTCCTGTTAGGGGTCGCCACAGTGGCAAGACTTATCTTCTAAACCCACATATTTGATTTTTCATAAAGACAGAGTGCCTTTATGAATCAACCCATCTTTTCTTACTATGGTGGTGTCAGGATCCAGCATTAATCAATTCATCAACCTTCCAGTCTTCCCAAATTTCTCCAACTAAGAGGAATACATTTTGGATTTGTTGGACATTCACAGACAAGTTTCTATCAGCATAGAACTGACAAATTCAGAAAGTCAGATAAATTATTTGTCTCCTTTTCAGAACCAAGACTGGTTAAACCAGTTACCAAAGTAACCTTAGCTAAGTGGCTGATTGCATTTATTTTGTCTACAATAAATTGGGTTTGTCCTTGCCCAAACATTTGAGAGCTCATTCAGCTAGAACCATGACAATCTCTTTAGTATTTCTATCCAGATATTCCATGGATGATATTTGTGCTGGAGCCACTTTGGGGTAATTCTCATACTTTTTTTGCTCATTACAAAGTTCATCTGGTCTCTAGGGGAAGGGCTGACTTCAGCTCAACAGTACTCAGGAATATCCTTTCTTAGAGTCCACCTGGGATTCAGGTAGCTGGGGACTCTGTCCCACATGTTGGGGAATAAATTAAAACTGACATCATCAGATAAAGAACTTATGTTCTCAATATAACATTCCATCTGTGTTGTCTATTTTCATTCTTCCTCAACTCCCTTCCCACCATCCTCCCACCTTTTGTGGTTTACAACTTCTGGAAGAACAAGAGTAAACCAGAGGAGACAATGTTCCTCTTTTTCCAGGTAGTGGTTTCTCATATATACATTGTAGTTTAGAAATAAAAAAAGCAGCAAACAAGATCTGAGGTATGGAGGGGGACTATAGCATTATGGGTAAGGGAAGAGCTTGAGAGTTTGCAGTAGGCCACAAGCTGTAAAAAGCAGCCAGATTGGATCCAAACTCACATGTTGAGGAAGAATGAAAATGGACAACACAGATGGAATGTTATTTTGGAGAAAAATTAACTTTTTTACAACTTACCTGTTTCAACCGCTATTGCTGCTAAGCTTCCCAAGGAATCAGGCACCTTTTCCAACTTATCAATGGAATAACCGACCAATTCTTTAGGTGTACCTTCTTCCATCCACAAAAAGAAAGATTGTTATGCGGTCTTTTCCACCACAGCATGCTGATACTTTGCTTCAGCCACAGGTGGGCGACTCCTCTGTGGCTGGTTCCTTGGGCCACTTACTTTTTACTTTTGTCCCTCTGGTGTAGTCCCTACAGCTACCATGGACTAGGCTTAGACACATCATCTGCAGCTGTTGGTTTGCCGTAGTGGGCAGGGGGAGAAAAACTGTTCCCAGTCCTGGGAGAATGGGCAGGGAATGCCTCTCCGCTTATCAGGAAAGCAGTGCTCATCCCCAGATAGGTGATTGCTGACAATTCTGAGCCTATGTTTTCAGGATTTCCTGTCATTAAGAAATAAAAGACTTAACATATATCGTTTCCTGCCTCAGTGACAGAGGGCATAAGCAATTAATTGGGCTTAGCTCAGAGATTTATACAGGCTCTTGATCCTTCTTATATGGCTGGTGCTGTTAAAAATGAATCATTTATTTCTATGAAAACAGTGATGTTTTTCATTCCCTCAAAAAATAATATGATTTACTACAGCTAAAGCTTCCTGAACATACGCCTATGTTTTTGTCACATCCTGTAATTTCCCTGACCGTGAGCAAGCTGCTTCCAGACAGATAGATTATATAAGGTTCCTCAGTCTTAAATTTTTATACAGTACTCCTAGACCTGACCCAGCAGTTAAGCATTTTGTTAATACTAATCCTTCTCCTGACAAAGATGGGAAGGCTTTTTGATTATCCTGTGAAAAAGTATATGCTTGCGCAGCCCTTATTTTTAGAATTTGTAGTTGTCAGTTGAAGTTTATCCTGGCCACTTGTGAGAATGTGAGAAATGCGTTGGCATTTGTTGCCTTCTGTACGAAAGAATCTGCTGTGTGTAATTTGGTTTCTATTGTTTCTCAAGTCTCTACCCGTTATTTAAAAGGTGTATATGACTATTCTGATGCTACTGCAAGGGTTTCGGCCTCTGGAAATGTTGTTATGAGATTTTCTGGGTTGCATTCATAAAATCTCCCAGAAGATGTCAAAAATGAATTATGAATTCTTCATTTGGCAGAGAACTATTTGGTGATTAACAATTATGATGAGAAGGAAAAGCTGATTTTAGGGATTTCTCAGAATTTTAGTCCTCTTTCTCCAAATTAACAAAGGGATTCTGCTCTCCCTTGTCTAATTTCAATAAAAAGCTAATTAAACAGTCCTAGCAATCTGCTGGTAAGCAGAAATTGAAAACGCAATAATAGGAAGATTCCAAAAAGAAAGCAGGGACTCCCCAGAAAAAAAGAACAGTTGAATAACTGAATAACTATATGTGGGAATCACCCTGCCCACCCTGGCAATCCTTTAATCCTTCCAGAATGTTTGAACCTCCATCTCTCTCTTTGGCAACAGATTTTCTTTTCAGACAGATGAGTCATGAGAGAAATCCATCAAGGCTACAGATGGCAGTGTGAGTCTTGCCCTCCTTTTCAGGGGATTTCTCCTCATCCAGCAGACTAAGCTCTTCTTTTTCCTCCTATCATCCAGCATATGCTGGCTCAGGGGATGATACAAGCTATCCTTCTTCCTCAGTTGGGAGATGGATTTTATTCAAGGATGTTTCTGGTGCCAAAGAAAGAAGCCTGTAGGAGACCATTTCTGTACCTTTCTTTCTGAACCAGTTTGTGATAGTGCCCAAGTTCAACATACCCCTTACTCCCAATTTGAATTTTCTAGTGACCTTAAATTTAAAAGATTCATATCATCATATTCCTGTAGAACGAGATTTCAGGTGTTTCTTAAAGTTGTGTGTGTCTGGATTACATTATTAATTCTCTGCCGTACCCTTTGGACTGTCTACTGTTCCAAAGGTGTTCATAAAGTGTCTAACCTCTGTGATAGCTTAATGCAGGCTGTGAGGTATTTACCTTTTCCCTTATTTAAATAACTTGCTCATCTTTGCAGAGGTTCTTTTTTCAACGTGTCAGGAATCCCTTACTTGGTTAAGGGATCTCCTATACAGACTGGGATTCCTAGAGACCTTACAGAAGTCTTGTCTGACTCCTCACTCAGTTGTTTTCCTGGGGTGTCTCCTGCACACCTCAGTTCAAAGAACTATTCTTTCATAGGAAATAATAGATTTGTATTTAGAGCTATTTCAGAGGTTCTCCACTCAAACTTCTGTCTCAGCAAGGGAATTCCTCAGGATTCTGAGTATCAAGACATCACTAATATTAATGATACTCCTTGCAAAAATCCACATGAAAAAGTTACAATGGTACCAGAAGTCTCTGTGGTCCCAGCACCAACATCCCTTGACTTTTCAAATTCCATGTCTAGAATTAGAGAAAATGGAGATAGAGACAGCAAAAATCTTCAAATGCAGGTCTCCCATTCTCCACTCCTGCTCCAGCACAGTCACTCACTACAGATGTCTTAGACTTTGCTTTGGGGATCATGACTTTGAGAATCAAAATACACAGTCTTTGGAACAAAAAAAACATACCATATCACTTCAATATAAAAGAGATGTTAGCTTTCATATATGCTGCCAACTCTCTAATCATCTGTAGTCCTAGGACCTCTGCACAAGATGAGCAAGACTATTTCTGTACAGGCATCTTACATTATGTTAGAGCAAATTTTTGAGGCAGACAAGATGAGCAGGACTAGGACAAACCCTCATGAATAAACACTAAATCAGAGGATCTTCAAAGATTTGATCAATTTGAATGCTGTAGTAGCATAAATGTATAAAGCTGTAACTACGACCCAGTCAACCCAGGTTCAATAAGCAGCTCGGACGATTGATGGAGCAGCAGGAAGGAATGGGAATGCCCACCCCAGATGGGGGGGTGTTGATTGATGATGCTGCCTTAGAGGAGGCATGGTTCAAAGAGGGCAGTTGCCCTCTAATGTAATCGATGAGAATGGGAGATAGGGCAGGTATTGGGTAGGGCATATAAAGACCCCCCCCCAAGATAAAACACCCTTAGGGCACTCTTAGGATCCATCACTGCCCCACCAATACTAAAATAAGTCCAGCATACTGCATATAAAATATTCACTTGTGTGGTTTTGTGTTTATTTTTATTCATGAATGAATTAATTTAGAAACATTTTGCTAATAACAGTTGTTCAATGTATATGCCAGGTAATTACATGTCAGCATATAAATTAGTGTCTTTAGCTGAAGTTAGCATAACTTCTTAGCAAGTCCCATTTAGTGTTGAAATGAAAGTACTAAAGTTAACCATTTGTATTTATTGTATCAAATAAAAGTCTAGAAGTTTGCATCGGTTCTTGGACTTTATTCATATTTCTCTTTATTTCTTTTTTGCGTGTGTACATGATATTTATATGCAAATGTGAATATAAATACGCAGTCATGTGTAGATAAGTGTGTGCCTGTATGTGTATAAATAAGTAAATATCCATACAGACGCACACACACACACACACACACACACACACACACGTGTGTGACGCTTTCTCTCTCTCTCCATATTGATATAGCTACACACACACACAATATACCCATGCCTGTGTATGTATGTGTGTGTGTGTGTGTGTGTGTGTGTATATTCTTATACATATAAATATACACACACACACACACAGACTAACCCATGTGCCTATACATATATATTTATAAGGCAGACATGAATATAGTTAACTATCTGCACAGCTGACAACTGTTTTGTTGTCTCATTTTGGTTGACAGAACAACTGATTGACAGATTTGTGAGACTGCTATACCAGGCTTGGAGAATATGCCTTTTCCTTAATGCTGTGCAGTCTCTTACTTGGAATAAATATAATTAGCAGGGAGTATGTGAGGTGCAGCCCCCACTTGAGATGTGCAGTGGGACTTGTCTGTCTGAAATAAAGATGTTTTGTAGTTGCAAGCTCAGAGGTTATATCTGGGAGGATATATAATGCCTTGCTGTCTTTAGTGACAGCATAGGTTTGGATGTTTTTAAGTACACCCATATCAATAAATATACACAGACACATATATGTCTCTAACAGGGGGACTTTATTAGGGCTCGTCACTTGGCAGTGTATACATTGGTTCTAGGTGATTTGGAAACATAGACTGATGTTGATGTGATTCCATGACTCCATACAAACATGAGAAAAAGGGGGTTAATGATGATGTAGATGGATAAATACATACACAGTGGATTGCTGCCTGATCGCAACAAACTGAAATATATAACTTGTGGGTATTATTTGTGTTTTTCACTCATTTGGTCACAACAGACATCTGACGTACAAAATCAGGAAATTGGCTATAATTGGTGGGCACCTGTTTGTGTGGGGGGGTTGTAATGGACAGGTGTGTGTGTGTGTGTGTGTGTGTGTGTGTGTGTGTGTGTGTGTGTGTGTGTGTGTGTGTGTGTGTGTATATATGTGTGTGTGTGTGTGTGTGTGTGTGTGTGTGTATATATATATATATATATATATATATGTGTGTGTGTGTATATGTATATATATATATATATATATATATATATATATATATATATATATATGTATATGTATCTAGGACTATTGAATGAAAGTTCAGTAGTCCGAATCCACAACCACCAAACACACTTTAACGAAAGTGCTTTCACTGAAAAGTGCTTTCGTTAAAGGGCATTAAAAAAAAAAAACAACAAAAACCCCCCAATAAATCTACTTTTTATGCAGGGGGGGCAAGCCCCCCTGCACCCCCCATGTGGGGGGCTGTGCTCCACACCCCCCACTTTAATATTCTCACTCCGAGGTCGCACTATAGTGGGGAAAAGGGAATCTTCCCTTATCTGCACCGTAGTACGACCGGCACTACACACAAACTTATGTGAAAGTGCTGCTTCGATGAACAGCACATTCGAACAAGTGTGTTCGCCGATGAAGGATTCTGGGATTCTGTGGAAAATGCAGTCGGGGATCTGTACGGATCCCATCTAAACATATATATGTATTTATATCTATACATACATATATATATATATGTGTGTGTGTGTGTGTGTGTGTGTGTATGTATATATATATATATATATATATATATATATATATATATATATATATATATATATATATATATAAAATCTGACAACAATGATGTAGACTATAGTGCTGTGGCTGTTATGTTTGCATTTATTTTGTCACATTTCAGCATTTGCATTGTACACAATCAATAAAGTGGTTGTAATTGTTGGGCACAGTTATAACTGGATGTGTTTGGAGTGGTTGCAGTGTATGCATCTGACCATATCAAAGCAGGATAGGCAGTGAGGTAAATCTCTTTATGATAAACATAGTACAGCTGTGTAAGTAAACTTACCATAACAGTTGATGTTTAAATGATCACTGCTGCAGTAGCCAATCTTTCCCTCCCTCCATACAACTTGTATTTTGGTGCATTTTATGCCAAGGTGTAGACATTTATTTATTTATTTTTTTGTTCTTGTTTCTAGCATTGTCCTTTCAGGGCTCAGCCTCTCTCTCTCTGCTGACAGAAAAATTCTGAAGGACTTCACTCCCAAACTTGTCTTTTAGTCAGCTTAGCTTGAACTGCTTGACAGTTTGTGTGCATAGAAGCTTTGGAGGCTGGCCATTATGTGTTTGGCAGGATATAACCTGTATAGCTAAGGTTTCTCCAGCAGTGATCATTCAAATATCTACTGTTATTGTAAGTTCAATTTACACAACTGTACTTTCTTGGGTATGAGTATTAATCAGTCCTTTCAAAGTTGCCAGCCAAACCAAAGGGTAAAATGGTCACACAGATAAGATATTCAGTAAACACTGTCAAAAAAATCCAGCAAACTAATGATCTGAAGTAGTTAACTTCATTTGTCAGCAACCTTTGGGAATCGGATCCAACCACTGATCCGAGCCGGCAATCTTTCATAGCTTAGATCCGAGCTCCTAGCTCCTCCCCTTCACCCATAATCCCCTGCCAACCCTGACTGACCTCAGATCTAGTTTGCTGCGCTTCTTGTCAGCAGCTAGGTTCTTGAGCTCCTGGTATCGCAGGGTATTGTAAGAGAAATTTATCATTTTTCCTTATCCCCCTTAAGTGTGTGTGACAGGTTCCCTTTTTGTGTAAGACTATCCTAGTTTAAACTTTTTTAGTTAAACTTTTCCCTCCCCTTCGCTGGTTGTTAGTTTCTGTGTGTTGTGTGTTTGGGGCCTAACGAGTGGGTTTTCTTTAGGATGTCTGAGGCCCCTAAACCCATCTTTTCTAAGTGCACCGAGTGTGGCCATAAGCTCTCCCCAGCGGATGGCCACACTCTGTGTGTGTGGTGCCTTGGGGTTGAACACCTTTCCTCTGGGTGTTCTATCTGCGTGGCATTCAACCCCAGGGCACTGAAGGACTGGACGTCGAAGTTAATCCTAGCAGGACTTTTGCCCCCGGATTCAGATTCGGCCTCCGGTGCTTCTGTGGCCTCCTCCCAGGCTTCGGCGGCGGCCACTCCTGCCTCTCTCCCTCTGGTCGGGACTCAAACTTCCATTGCAGCACCAGAGGAGAGGGAGGCCAGGAAAGAAAAAAGGAGGGAGAAGCACCACAAGCGGCGGGCCGAGGCCTCCGCTTCGGCCCCCCCCCCCGGCTAAGCGGTCTTCTCCCTTCAGGGCTTCTAGGTCTCCTCCTTCTCAGCTCCGGTCTCCGTGCTTCTCACCGGACCCTGAGGAGAAGGAGACCCGATCTTCATCGAGGTCATCGAGGCGGCACTCCCGGCCAGCCTCGGTGGCCTCTTCGAGATCAACTCGCAGCCTTTCCGACGCAGATTTGGACCGGATGATGCGAAGGTTTCTCCAGGCCCAACTGCAGATGGGAGTGCTCCGATAGCTCCTTCTCCGACCCGCTTCCCGGGTTCGGAGCCTTCGGAGCCAAGCAGCCTTGGAGCCGGGGGTGGGTCAGTGCCGACAGTATCGGATACTTCGGCGCCGACTCTTCCTTCGAGCCTGTCTGGTCCGTTTATGTCGGATCCGGGCTCTCGGAGCCGTGGGCTGAGCGTCGGATCCGAGGGAATCAGTGTGTCTTTGGCTCCATCTAGGTCAGAGCACACTGGTCCGTCGGATCCAATGGCATCGGCCCCGATCTGTCCATCGGATCCGAGCGAGGGTCTGCTCTCAGATCCGAGAGAGAGCAGCTCTCCTTCGGCTTTCGATGTGGTGGAGAGGGTGCTGTCGAGTGCTTCCAGGCCCCTGGTCCTTGCTACGGCTCCACCCCGCACTCCCTCTCTGTTGGGTCCGTCTTCCGTCACCCGGCCCCAGGGACAGCCTGCTTTGACGTCCCAGGTCGTTCCCCTGGAACGGGACGTGGCTGGTGAGACTTCCTCGGGCAGCCCCCCCGAGGACGTCCCTCACAAGTGAAAGTGCAAGAGGAGGCACGTGGACTCTCCCGAGTCCTTGACTGAAGACACGGATTTGGATGAAGGGGAAGGCTCCCCAAGGTCACCCCCCAAGGACAACTCAGGATAAGAGGGGGGTGGTCTGCCCCCAAGGCTTCCTCGGATGAATCCGTGTTCCTGGAGGCGTTCGAAGCAGGCCCATCTACCTCTTGGGTGTCCCCTCCACCCGACTCCTTAGTGGACCTTATTACCACTAGGGCGTGGAAGGAGCCGGACACTGTGGAGCCAGTCCCCAAACGCCCGGACAAGATCCTTAGTCCACCCTCCAAGAGGTCCCATTGGAGCAAGGGTCCCCCCGTAGATGCCATGTTGGTGGTGGCGGCCACCAAGAGGGAATTAGCTCAGGAGAGTCCCTCGGTCCATCCACCGAGCATGGAGTCCCATTTGATGGACCATTTAGGGAAGCGGGTCTTTAGTTCAGCGACCTTCTCAGTGAGGTCTCTGAACTACATGGCACATGTTATTCGACTGCAGCGGGACCTTATTAAAGAGTACGCTGCGTTGCCCCCGGAGTCCATGTCGGTGGAGGACAAACGGTTGTACTCCACTCATATGGCCACTCTTAGGTCCATATCTAGCACTTCTATGTGGTTTTTGTCCCATGCCACAGAGGGAGCCGCTAGAGCCAGCAGAGCAGGCCTCGTCATGCGGCGTCAGGCCTGGCTCCGGCATTGTGATTTTGTGGAACCCTTCAAGGTGTCATTTGCGAATGCCCCTTTTGATGGTTCTGCCCTGTTTGGCAAGACCGTTCACAAGACCTTGGTCCAGAGCGAAAAGGACGGGAAGACGTTGTCTGTCGTCGGAGTCCGCTTCTCTGCTCCCCAGAGGTTCTTCTCCAAAAACCAAAAGGGACAGAAGAAGATGTGGTTCCAGAAGTCGCAACAATCCCAGTCCGCTCCGGACCCCCAGTCCTTCCGCGGCAGAGGAGGGACAGGGTGGATGCCGCCCTAGAGGCAGAGGGGGCCTGAGGAATGGTGGGTCCAGAGAAGCTTTCTCTGACCGGCCCACCCAGCGACCCTGAGGGGTTGCCCGACTGCTCCTCTTTGGAGGCAGTCTGAGGACATTTTTTGAGGCACCTGGCAGCTTGGGAGTCCATCACAACAGACCGCTGGGTGCTTCACATCATATCCAGAGGATACCAAATTCCCTTTTCTCACATCCTTCATGCACCCTAACACCTCCCCGATGTCCCACCCGATCAGAGGGAGGCCGCAGCTGTGGAAATTCAGCAGCTCTTAGGAAAAAGAGCCATCCATCACGTCCCCCCAGACCAGTTCAGATCGGGTTACTACTCCAGGTTATTTTTGGTGCCAAAAAAGACGGGGGACCTAAGGCCATTCCTTGATCTCTCCCTCCTGAACCTGTCAGTAACCAAGGAGAAGTTCCGGATGGTCACCCTTCAATCCATTCTCCCCCTTTTGCGGGAGAGTGACTGGATGTGCTCAATAGACCTCAAGGATGCGTACTACCACATTTTGATGGACAAACGATCCAGGAGGTTTCTCCGCTTCCGGCTAGGAGCCAGTCATTATCAATTCAGGGTCCTTCCCTTCGGTCTCACCTCAGCCCCCAGGGTGTTCACCAAGGTATTAGCAGTGATAGCGGCCCACCTGAGGCTCCAGGGAATGCAGGTGTTTCCATACCTAGATGATTGGCTCCTGACCACCCCAGCAAGGCATCTACTCTGCTCAGCCAGGAACTACTTTCTCCACCTTGCTCCCCGGCTGGGGATCACCATCAACACGGACAAATCCTCTCTCAACCCGACTCAGGTGATAGACTTTATCGGGGCCAGATTAGACACCAACAACTTACTAGCCTTCTTAACCACCAAACGACTTCGAACCCTGAGGCTACATGTGCGGGCCATTTTGCTATCATCGGCTCCTCTGGTGGGATTGGTCCTGAGGGCTCTGGGCTCCATGGCGGCTGTAATTACCTTGCTCCCCATGGCACGCCTGAACATGAGGGTTTTGCAGTGGACTCTCCAAGTCCAATGGTCCTTTCGTCAATACCCCCTCAGTCACCCCATTCCCCTCAGCAAGGCTTGCAAAAGGGCTCTCGCATAGTGGTTGCAGTCACTGGACCTCCAAGCGGGACACTCTTTCTCCATGGCCGCTCCACTCACCACGGTGACCACGGACGCCTCTCGTCTCAGGTGGGGGGGGGGCATTATGCGGGCAGAATGGTCCAAGGCATGTGGAATGATACAGAGACCTCATTGCATATAAATGTTCTAGAGATGAGGGCAGTGCTGTTGTCATTGCAAGTACTTCAGAGCCTTCTTTCTACAGGAACAGTTGCAGTCCAGTCAGACAACATGTCTGTGGTCTGGTACATCAACAAACAGGGGGGAACCAGGTCCTATCCACTCTGTCGAGAGACTATGAGAGTGTGGGAATGGGCGATCTCCACCAACCGCTTTCTCATTGCAACGCACATTCTGGGACGGTTCAACATCCTGGCGGACAAACTCAGTCGCACCATCCTGTCCCCAGGTAGTGAAGCGGATATTTGCCGTATGGGGGCAACCCTGTTGAGATCTCTTCGTCTCTCCTTTAAACACGAAATGCAACAACTACTTCGCTCTAATTCCCCCCGCCGGGGAATCCCCGAGAGATGCTCTGGTGCATGCTTGGCCTCCAGGTCTACTTTATGCTTACCCCCCTCTACCTCTGATGCTGAAGCTTCTACAGAAAGCCAGTCAGTTGGGGAGCAAAATGATCCTCATTGCCCCATTCTGGCCTCGTCAAGCTTGGTTCCCTTACCTCTGGTCTCATCTAGTGAATCCGCCTTGGATGCTAGATCCCCTCCCGGATCTGATTTCCTACTCAGACCTCCAATAAAGGAAGTCGTGCCTCCCTGGGATTTGACTTAAGTACTTCAGGCCTTGATAGCTCCCCCTTTGAACCTGCAGCATCAGTCGACCTCAGACATCTATCATGGAAAACAGCCTTTCTCATCACTATTACTTCAGCTAGGAGGGTCTCTGAACTTCAAACCCTATGTGTCAAACCTCCTTACTTGACCTTCCATAAGGATAGGGTTTACCTCAGGACCAATCCCTCATTAATTCCTAAGGTTGCTTCCGAGGCAAATATTAACCAGTCCATTAACCTGCCAGTTTTCTTTCCTAAATACCAGAACAAAGGAGAATACAAACGACATTCTTTAGATGTACATAGACAGCTCCATTTTTACATTCATAGAACGGCTGGTCATAGACAATCCGACCAGTTGTTCGTCTCCTTTGCCATATTTAACTTGGGTAAATCTGTGTCAAAGGTCACCTTGTCGAGGTGGATCTCGCAATGTATTCTTTTGGCTTATGAAAGTTCTGGCAGGCCCGCACCTCAGGCAGTCCATGCCCACTCTACTCGGTCCATGTCTACTTCTGCTGCCTTTCGGTCTTGAGTATCCCTGGATGACATTTGTTCAGCGGCCACCTGGGCTTCACCTCATACCTTCATCAACCATTATAAGTTGGGTATTATCTCCAGAGGGAGAGCATCCTTTGGTTCTGCAGTGCTCTGGAACATCCTTCCATGAAGGCCGCCCAAGGTCAAGGTAGCTGGGGACTCTGTCCCAAAGGTTGCTGACAAATAAAGTTAACTACTTCAGATTAAGAAGTTTTGTACTCACCATAATGTTCCATCTGAGTAGGTAAACTTCATTTGTCTGCAACCGTCCCACCCTCCTTCCCCCTGACCTTCGGATGTTATTTGGCCAGATATTTTATTCTGCCCTTTAAGAAAAGTAGTTAGTTTCTTTCTTAGCCATATTGGTTATGGGCAAACTTGATCTGAGGTCAGTCAGGGTTGGCAGGGGATTATGGGTGAAGGGGAGGAGCTAGGAGCTCGAATCTAAGCTGTGAAAGATTGCCGGCTCGGATCCGATTCCCAAAGGTTGCAGACAAATAAAGTTTACCTACTCAGATAGAACGTTATGATGAGTACATAACTTCTTATTTTCCCTGTGTGATGCCTTAAACCTCCTGAAATAGAGGTCCCTGTGATATATGGAAATGGCCCCTTGAGGCCATTAAATGTTTCAGCTACACAGCTTCTGAATGTCCATGACTTTTTACTTAAGTCTTTATGGATACATTCAGGCCAATAAAGGCAAACCCCACTAGCTGTGGATATGCTTGTTTCAAAATTCTTATCAATCTCATTGTCACAGTATAAGTGTATCATTTAGCTATAAGTTAGAAGCACAGGGTCTTTAAACCCAACTAATGTCCATAATCATTAAGGTGCCTGCAAAATATCTCAACTTGCATCCAAACCAAAAGTAAAAACGTCATTCAGACAAACCAAAAGTAAAAACGTCATTCAGACAAACCATTAAGTAAAAACTGGAAGAAAACCAATAAAAGCTACTGTTTTCACTGTGTGATACCTTAAACCTCCTAAAACAGATGCCCGTGGGATATATGCAAATTACCTCTTATTGACCTCATCAGCACAGCATAAGTGAATTGTTTGGCTGTATGTTAGGGTTGGAAGGTTTCTGCCTGATGGGTGAAGATACAGATCAGCACTAGAAGGATGAGGTATTCAATAATTATTGTATCTTCAGTTAATCTACTGTATCAGACTCACTATTTATTGCTAATAGCTGCATGCACCACCCTTCTTCTCCCAAATTAGAAAGACTATGAACACTATTATGTCTGTCAGATAAAAAGCTTTTTGTACTTAATCATTTTTGGTGCAATGTTTTTTTGAGAATTTAATCAGTCAAATTTAGTTCAGCCATTTTGCTGTTGTGTTGTAAAAGAGCATCTGATTTAACTTTCATTTTGCCATTATACCTTGTGTCTTTTGTTATCTTTTGACTTCCCTTATGGTGGTAAGCATATAGCCTGCTTTTTTTTTCTTATCTAGCACCCCACATTATGGATCACATTTCCTGGCAATCATTAGCTGTTCGTAAGATGATGTTGCCAACATGTAAATGTGCCCCTTGGAACTGTGGTGGTATGCCTGTCCTTAGAAATGTTTATACTTTGAGCAAACTGTGCCTGCAGACTGTATAGGTGGATGGTAAGTTTTGAACTACAGTAATATCCATCCATTTACTTAACTTATCATTTCCCAACTAATGAACCCAACAAATATGTTACAATTTCCACCATGGCTGGCTAGTTTTACAAGGGCTGTTCATACTGTGCATCACTGCTCTGACCACTGGTTTCAGATATACAGATCTATTTTATTGTACTCTGTCCATCAGTATAGTTTTCTGCTTACACAATAAGCCTCTGTAAATATTGTCTTTTGCTGGTATCCCTTCTGAGCTTTCACACATCTTGAAACTATTAATCTTAAATAGGATCTTTCAATGCATATACTGCTCAGGTTTCACATTAATTGTTATGTATATTCCTGGTGTGTATATTATGGGAAAATATTTTGGATGAAAGGTGTGGTTAGATATACTTATTAGTTGTTGTTCTTTTAATCTGGAGGATTATTATTTCAGAATCTCATTGTTGCTATAATGGTGGAATTCAGGTATATTTAGGAAATTCTCTCTCCTCAACAGACAATGAAAGCTTGGTGTTGAGAGCCATGAATTAATGGGACAATAGTACAGAAGCTAAAGTTTCCTAACTGCACCAGCTAAAAGAAATGCACTGAAGGATATAATTCTGAAGGAATGTAGGATGTATTTTCAGTGCTCAGCTTCTTTGCTGCATGTATGTTCATTTCAGAAGAGACTGATGATGCAAGATTTTAACTGTTATCTAGGAAGCAGTCTAGTGGTGAAAAAGAATCTGACAACTTAATGTTAACATTAATACCAGGTTTGCTAATGAACTTAAAGTGCTCTGCTTGATTGTTAAACTTGCACCACTTTGTTGGTGGGCATGTAAATGAAGTTTCTCAGTTTGAAATCATCTTGCCTTCTTATCATAGGTTCGTAGGTAGGTACTAGGCTATCGGCCCAAGGGCCTAAGTAAGCCTATCCAACAAGGTTCCCTGGCTTACACCACCCAAGAAAGTTATTTTCCTGTGATACTGTCGAGCAGAGTCACATAAGTGATCCCTGGGTATATTTCCTATTTCCCATCCACTCATCAAAATTTTTCTTGGAGTGCTAGTGAGGAACTTTGCTTGACATAGATGGGTAGCTTGTTCCAGAGTATGGGAAGTCTCTGGGACAGGACTCTATCCCTCCACCATGTCATGTTTATTGTGGTGACAAACTTTAGGTCCCTAGACCATGTAGCTCGGAGGGATTGCGATTTCTTTAGGTGTAGCATGTCAACAGCTCTGGGTTTGACATAGCTTTATATGTTAGGCAGAGATCACCTCGGAGTAGGCGATATGCTACGGAGTAAAGCTGGAGTTTTTTGAGACGGCCAGTGTAGGGCATCTGTTTGAGGCCAGTAATCGTCTTTGTGAGGTACTTCTGTGGCCTTTCCAGCTGCTGCAGATGTCTTGTGAGGTACATTCCAAAAGGGGTGTTGTACTCTATAATGGGTCTAATGAGTGTCAAGTAGAGGAGAACAATGACCTCTTTTCTCCTGGATGAAAACCCTTTTATGATGAGGTGTGCCATGCAGAAGGACTTCATGATTACTGTGGTGATGTGATTATCAAAGGAGAGACTACTGTCCACCTGGGTCCCAAGGTCTCTTATCACACATTCGGTGTTAAGTAGACTGCTGCCTATGTGGTAGTTCATGGGTACAGAGTTTTTGCCAAAGGGGATGACAATGCACGTTTTGGCATTGAGCTTGAGGCCACGGCATCTGTCTCAGTGAGGCCCTTCTGTAGGATGTCCACATCATTTGGGGACTCGACTATGGCTTCTAGTTTGCAGTCATCTGTGAACTTTATTAGCCAGAGGCCTTCTGTGTTAGCCTGTACTTCAGAAAGGTAGATACCAAACAGGAGAGGTCCCAGGACTGAACCCTGTGGTACTCCACATGTCACTGGTTTGAAGTCAGATTTGGAGTCTGCAACTTTTACAGTGTGGGTTCTGTCAGTGAGCCATTTGGCAACCCATCTTGTGATGTAGGGATTTATACCTAGTTTAGTGAGTTTAGCTATAATTCCAGAATGGGGGACGGTGTTGAAAGCCTTGGCAAGGTCAAGATAGGCTGCTTGAACCAAGCAGCCTATCTTGACCGGGATGGTGTTGAAAGCCTTGGCGAGGTCAAGATAGGCTGCTTGAACCACCTTACCCTCGTCTACGGCTTTGGTGACTGCCTCAAAGAAGTCGATCAGGTTCAGGAGGCATGATCGGACTTTCACAAACCCGAACTGGGCGGGGTCCAGAGTTTGGAGGTTACCAATGTATTTGTTTATGAGTTTCATGATGATACGTTCCATGGCTTTGCAGACCAGGCTCGTCAGGCTAATAGGGTGATAGTTCCCGGGATCATTGGTGGCTCCCCCTTTGTGGAGTGGGATAACTGTTGTGTGCCATTCAATGGGCACAAAGCCTGATGTGAGGCTATGATTGAACATATTGCTTAGGTGGGGAGCCAGTTCGTTCTGAAGTTCGTGTAAAACACAGCTTGGGATGTTGTTCGGTCCATGGATGCTGTGTTTTTTGGCTTTAGAGAGTACAGCTTTTAACTGCGTAGTTGTGATTACTGGGACTCTGCATTTTTCCTGTATAGATATGGGCTCTTTAGGGTGTGAGAGTGGGGTAAAGTTAGCACTGAATCTATCTGCCAGGATGTTGGCAAATTTTTTTGCTGTCTATGTCTTTCATAGTCTGAGTGTTTTGAAATCCTTTGTCGCTTTTTGTAGTAACTAATGTTTTAGCCTGTGTGATGGCATGTAAGGAAATTGACTGGGTTTTGTACGTATGTTGCCTCTGCTATGCACAAACAGTGGTGGTTTGTAATAGGAATACTTTGGGCGGCCAACTATGGCCCGTGGCTCCAGATGGGCCCCATGGCCAGCAAACAAAATAATTAATTTAAAAAATATATTATGTTCAGAACTGCTAACTCATTTTAGTTAGCTTATGTGCAGGCCAGAACAATAATTAGGAAAACATGTTTATTTTTAGTTAAAAAAAGCATCAAATGAGAGAAACTGAGTATTTATATCTGTGTACTCAAATTGCCTACAATTTGTGCATGTACAGCACCAGACAGTGAGATTATTCACCTCAGGGCACTTTAAATGTTGTTTCCTTACTTAAAAATAAATAAATAAGTGGCCTACTGTGATCCTAGGCAAAGTGCTGGAGCTTTCAGCTCATTGCCTTCCAATGACTAAATCAATGGGAACACAGTGGTGTACTAGATTTATGTTTCCCCCTGTCTGTGAATATAGAATAGTGTAGAATAGAGTTATGGACTGGTTTGAAAATGCAGCAGTGAACCCGCCATAACATACTTTTAAGTATTCTTTGCCCTGGCAGGCAGCCAAGTATAGCAGTGAGAATTTCAGTCAGACTCACTAAATAAGGGAGGATGTGGGCTGACTGTAGAGGAAAGAAACATGCTGTTTTGTTTGCTAAGTTTGAAGTCTGACCATTTGTATGAAATAACTTGGACTATTTACTTTCTGGCTGCTGTTGCCTGTAAAACAAAATTGAAACTCTCCCAAACTTCACCTCATGTTTGCAGTTTATGCCTCATAAATTATGTGGGTTTCTGGTAAATTAATTATTGATCTCAGTAACTAAATAAGGGGGGTGGCTAAGCAACTTAGTCTGTAGTCATTTGCTTATGTTCAAGCCCTGTTTTTTAGGACTAGCATGCATTAGTAAGATTTAAGTTAGAATCTCTCTTTTCTGTAGATTGTTTATTTGAAGCAAAAATGAAACTGTTCCTGATTTCACATAATGTCCCTGACTTTGCCACATAGCTTTGACTTGTCCCTTAAAAAAGTTATATATTTTTGGGCAAATCATTGAGGATTGCAATCACCAAATAAAGGAAGGTAATAGCTGTGGATGAAAACAGATTAAAATGTTGTCCTTTGCTCTGTTAGAACATGTATTCTTTAGCTACTGATTGTGTGAAACAGTTGAAACTGTCTCTGATTTCACAGACTGCCCCTGACTGTCTCATATTTTTGGTCTGGCAAATCTTAGAGGATTGCAGTGACTAAATAAGTGGAGGGTCTGGCTGAGAATGAAAGTAACTTATCCTGTTATCATGTGTTCATTTGAAAGTTTGGTTTTACAGGACTAGTATGCATTTATATGAAATGTATTTATTATATGACTACTATTAATGAAAAATAAAATTGAAATTGATCATGATTTTGCACCATGTCCCTAGCTTTGCATCATTTTAGTCTATTCCTAATAAAAGTTATGGTTTCCTGTTAATTATTGGGGGTTGCAGTTACTAAATGATGGCAGATATTTAACTTGTCAGACTTCACATCCTTCAGAAAATGCATGCCAATGAAAAATGTGTGAATCTAGCAATTTACTAAGGCCAATATTTAAACTATATCCCTGGTTTTTGGTCTTCATCCAAGTTTATTTATTTATACATACATACATACAAACAGACAGACATTTATTTAAAGGTACCCTTGATTTGGGGCCTTTGTGCGGAGTCTGCATGTTCTCCTGCGGTTGCTTGGGTTTCCTCCGAGTGCTCCAGTTTCCTCCCACATCCCAAAGACATACTGCAGGTGGATTGAACACTAAATTTGCCCTAGGTGTGAGTGTATGCATGTGTGTTTGTCTTTTGTGGAAGGTTGGGGGCCAGGCTGGCAACTCGACACTGTAAAACTCCACTGCCAATTGTTCTGTGGAATGTTGTTCCACTATGGCAGAAGAAGACGACTTCTCATTTATTTATTTATACATTTGTTAACCTCGTAGGTGCACTGATCTAAGGATCCTTTTCATTCATAACCTGAGCCAAAAGGCAAAAGGAAGACGATGATTAAATTTTTTTGCAATCTGAAGAATATTTGCAGCAGAAATGTAAAAAAATGCGCAATATGCAGAAAAGACAGTGATACAAACATGTAGTTGTAGTAGAGACACAGTAGTATAAAAATCATGGTTATTGCAATGGTAATATTTTATACTGAAGAGAGGTAATTATTAAAGGAGTATGGCAGTATGAAGTAGTATAGCAATGTCTTTTTCCACATATAATAGTTCATCCAGCAAGAAGTAAGTAGGGTGAGACAGAAGTAGTAAAGCAAAAAAGGGAAAATGACAGACCGTATGGATCATTGACGTGTAGTAAAAGAGAAGGTAAAGTAGCATCTGTGTTGTAAACAGGAGCAAAGTCATCCACAAGTGCAAAATAGAAAAGACAGAATAGGTAACAGGATGGAATTCTGAGTAGAGTCAAAGGCTTTGATGTGAGAAAAAGAGCTGGCAAAGTGGAAAGGGATGAACAAACATTAAAATGTTGGTGAAGGAGGAGATTAGAATGGCATTGATTCTTAAATTAAGAGTTTGAGAGAGGAACCCCATGCACTTTATTGAATGTGTATTTTTTTAAAAAATGAGGATGGGGATATTGTTCTGATCATTTATTTTCCCTTACATCTGTGTTGCAGAATATTCATGTTGTCTGTAAAGGTAAGTAGATTTGTATTAGGTGTGTGCACATGCACATGTACGTATGTGTGTTTGCAGGTGAGGGTTAGGTAAGGGGAGAGATTTAGTCTGTGCGTGTGTTTATATGGAGTGTATTTCCAAGCTATGTTGTGTAGTGATAGTGTTATGAAAAAGGTTTTTCCAACCTAAGGTTTAGAGTTAGGGTTGGGGCAAAAACATGGTTAGGGTTAGTAATGCCTGAAAAATTAGTTTTAGTGTTACAGAAGGGTTTTAGTTTAAAGACTGCATAAGGAAATTGTCTTCCCTTTGTGATCTTTTGTAGTTTGTGTTTGCTGTTTTCAGTAATGTGAATGCTTGAAAGGTTTTTGCTCATGTTTTGCATTCTGCATTTTTATCTTTTGAATGTTCCTGCTATAATTATTGAGAGACATTATTTATCACAGTAATATGAAGTGAATATGACAATGTGTGGTTATAATCTCTGGATGAAGGTGGTTGTTTGTGGATGAAAGTAACGTGTCTTCTTGTCAGTTGCTTATTTACCCATCTGGCTTTGCAGTAGTAATGTGCATTTCTGTGAAATAAGTTGGAATACTTGTGGCTACAGTTCAGGTGAAACAAAGTTGAATTTACATAGCTTTCACAGAATGTCCTCAATTTTTAATTGTATTTTCTTCTTTTCCCTCCTCACAGCTGATCATCCTCTATTGCCAGTTCTTCTCATTCACTGGGTCTGCCAGATCCATCTTAGCCTTCCCTGGGTTCAACCCACCCCCATGTATGAAGCCAGTGAGGAGATTGAGAATGCTGGTACAGCATCATATTACTGCCAGGAGAGTGTATCCTAGAGGAGGTTGCAAGTATTCATTGCTTTTACATATCAAAAGGGCCATTTAGCAGGAATAACAGGGAGGCTCTTGTAAGGCAGTCTTTTACTCTAACTATATGTTAACTGTACAAGGAACATGTACAAGGGAAGGTAGAAGGATAATGCAAGTAAAACAAGACAAGGGAAGAGGGCACTTATTCATAAAGGGCAATGCCAGTTTTGTTTTTAAATAAGGACTCCAATTCAAGAAGCACCCAAGGATTTCATTTGTAGCCAGGTGTATGGGAAAGGCTTTGTTAGAGATGAGATTTGGGAGCTCAAGAGGATAGGGACAGCTGATTCTTGACTCCTTACTCATCAAGACACATGACATATGCTTGAATAAACAAGAAATATCTGATTAAAAATCTTTCATCATATGGATAGGAAATATTTGACTGACGATCTTCCTTTGACTACCTGAAACCTGCAGATTTAGGAAATAATTTGACTGAAAATTTTCTTTTGACTACCTGAGACCTACAGATCATTCCTTGTACTTACTCCAATCACTTGGCCATATGGCATAGATCTCAGTACCACTAGCCCATATCCCCCTAAATTATAGACACTTCTCCTTACTGATCTAGGAGGAAGAGTTTTCCAGATATGCTAAATGTTCTTCTTTCGGCTTTTCCCGGTTAGGGGTCGCACAGCGGAACTTCGGTCCGCTAATGATTGGCAGTAGATTTTTTACGGGTGCCGAGGTGCTAGCTTGACGCCCAACCTTCAATGAAGGCACACCCATTCTAAGCATGTCTTTTGAATGCCACTCGACCGCGGGGAGGACATGCAGACTCCACACAAAAGGCGCTCCAGCCGAGAATCGAGCAGGAGAACCTCTTGCTGTGAGGCAGCAGTGCTACCGCTGCACCACCGCAGCTTATGCTAAATAACCTCTCAAATTCCCTTACTGAGATCCATGACATAGCACAACAACAGGCCGACATTTTATGGGACACATGCAAGTACTACTTGCATATATATTTTAGATGGATCAGTAATCTGTGCAGGTCATGGCTCAACAAACTTTATTGCCTACAGGCACTGCTCTGATTAGTATTATCCAGTCATTAGTCAGTGAAGAGTACACATATTTTAAAGTATAAAAAGAGCATAGAAGAAAACAAATATATGAAACAGATAAAAAGGCTAAGGTGACTTTGGACAGGCTATGCTCATAACATAACTTCAGTGATGACACTGCTCTACCAGTGCCTAACCAGGAGATACACATTATAGTAAAAAAATATTAGGTTTCTTTGGTTAACCCAACAACTTGCTGGTAAAAAGAAACACTTCACTGAGAAACCTGTAGTTTTCATGCTGTATGTTGTACAACTCCATATGTCCAAATTAAAGAGATAGAAATAATGCTATGGTCAGTGGTTTTCAACAGATGTCATTGTTTATTTTATTTTATTCAGCATTTTTGAATAAACTTAAAAATGAGAGGCATCAGCATCTGACTGACTGGCTCTTAAGATCTACAAGAAACTCCAGTGCTGTACACTAGGGCTACTATAGCAAATTTGGAACACTGTCCATTCTCAGAAGGGTTGCTGCCTTCCCAGAAACAGACACTCTTATCCTTTCTCTTTAAACTGTGGAAGGCTCTTGAGATCCCAGGGAGCTACTTTAAATATACTTACTGTAAGATATGTATGGGTATTTCAGCAACCAAAATAAAGTCACACTTTTCCAAACTTAGCCATGATAATCGAGCAGGATTTGTCTAAGGAAAGCATAGGGGGGTAATACTCTGAGAACAGTACAACTTATAGAAATCTCTGTCTGGAATCCCAACCAGTGGGTGGCGCTATCAGTTAATGCTTAATATAGGCATACATTTTTGTAAGCTTATAAGCTCTTTAGACCATATATATCAGGGTGTTTCAGCAGCAGTCAAACTGTTCCTATGTCATAGAAAGCATGCAGATGCATAATAGCATCTGTAGAGATGCTCTCTGGGCTCCATGTTGTTTATAATAGTAATGAAACCCCTTGCTAACTTACAATCAGATTAGTAGTGCCATATGAAGACCTAGCGAGGGAATCTATAAATAATACAGAAAAGGTGTTTTGTTTTGTGTGTGTGTGTGTGTGTGTGTGTGTGTGTGTGTGTGTTTTTGTGTGTGTGTGTGTGTGTATATATATATATATATATATATATATATATATATATATATATATATATATATATATATATATATATATACATGAAGATAGTTTGGTCTTGCAGTATAAGTAACCCCATAAGCAACATACCAAAGGTTTGGTAAGTATTGTGGGACTTTAGTACAGTATTTGGTTACAAAATAAATTATGCTCTAATCAAAAATTTTTACTCAGTGATTCCAACCACACACACCCTTCCATAGTGACCTCCCCCACCTCACACCACCTCTCCCACCACAATATAGCCTCCCATGTCTCAGTTCTACTCCATGCTAACCAATGCTCTCCTACTCCACCTTCTCTACCTCATGCATAACTCCACCTCCCTCCACTTACAGCCAATCACCTCCACTCACCTACTCTCCCTGTGTCCTCCACCTACCAACACACCCACACCTATGCTGACATCAACTCAATCTCTACAGCACACCAACCACTCTCCTCTTACCTTTCAAACCATGCACATTCACTGTTCTTATCCTTCAGCTCTTAGATATGTAAAACTGACCAATAATCTCAGACAACTTCTGCTACACAGTATAGCACAAATTAAACTCCAAGCTGACATCCACCCCAACCAGGTCCACAAACTAACTTCCCTCTCTGCCAACAGCTCCCCCACTCATCCCTCCAGCAAGCCCTAGTCAGCATACTACTCACCACCACCCCCTCCCTCCTCTTCCAAAGACCTTAAACACTGACTTGCTCTTTATCAATGTTGATCTCCGTAGCATCGTAAGTAAACTTACTGAATTCCACGCAGCCCTAAACACCTACTTACCTGACATTGCTGCAATTACTGAAACTTGGTTAAAGCCACACATTAAAGACAAAGACATGCTTACGACCGGTTATAACATTGTAAGACTAGACAGATTAAACAAAAGGGCGGTGGTGTTGTCATTATATTTAAAGACACCCTCAACATTGAGCAGTTAAACTGTTCCCCTCCCAACCTACCTAACTCTGAAATCCTAACAACACACCTAGAGATATACCCAAACAAAACTACTATTATCATAATTGCCTGTCTCCCCCTGGCAATAACCTACCCACCATTGAAAATCTACTTTCTTGGGCATCATCTAATTTCAACCAAAAAACTATTATCCTAGGTGACTTCAGCTTGGATTGGTACTCCTGCTATTCCAACAACCCCTCCCTCTTCCTAAACCTTTTCAACTTCACCCAAACCATATCCTGCCCATCTCGGTTAGACAAACACTCCAAAAGGCAGTCTACATTAGCTTGGATACTAACAAACCCAACCTAGGTTACCTAGCTGGCTGCCTTCCAGACTCCCTCAGTGACCACTCACTAACCTTCCTGTACGGGAAACGAGTACACATCCAAACCAACGTAATATATAAATTCATCCGTAACAAGAAAAACTTCTCCCCTTCCACTTTTAACCTACTACTTCAACAAAACAACTGGTCATCTCTTAAAAACCTTCCACTAGATCTGGCTGTACAATAATTCAATAATACATTTCTTAAAATACTAAATAATCTTGCACCCACTAGAAAAATAAGATAAAACCTAAGCACATACCCTGGCTAACAGAAGACACCAAATTACTACTCAAACATAGAGACAGGGCATGGTTAGCTTATAATACTACCAAAGATAAATCAAACCTCACCACATATCAACAACTCTGAAATGTAGCTAAGAAACAAATAAAATCAGGCATGCAAAATTACTTCCAAACATGTGAACAAAAACACCAAAACAACCCTGAAAAATTCTGGCAAAACATTAACAATCTCCTCAACCCATGTTATATCCCAACCCCTCCACCAGTCACCTCACATGTAATTGACCCCACAGCCGCACAATACAACACTCATTTTATTAACACAATCACATCACTTCTGGGTAACCAGTCAAAACAACCTCTTACTGTACCCACTCCCTCATCAGATTCCCCCAACCCCTTTACATTTATTCCCATCCAAACTAGCTGCATAAAAACACTCCTTTCCTAACTAAAACCCCGCTGCCTAGCAGAAGATCAACTACCCATTGAATTTCTTAAAATTGCTGCCCCCTCAATTGCCTACCCTATATCAGTCCTGATCAACCATTCTGTTGCTGAATGATATGTCCCCTGTATATGGAAAATATCTTGCATCATTCCTCTACACAAAGATGGACCCTCTAAAGAACTAACAAACTACCGGCCATAATCATCCTCTCCCCTCTAGCTAAAATCTTAGAAAAATGCATTCACAACCAACTCCTTGCCCATTTCCTCACTCACAACCTCCTTTCCTCCACTCAACATGGCTTTAGTCCAAAACATAATACTAGCACTGCCCTATTGTCTTAGAAACACCATCCAAAGTCTCATAAATGAAGGCCAACTTGACTCATCTATATTCCTGGATATTTCAAAAGCCTTTGACACCATTTCCCACCAAATCCTACTCAGCAAACTGTCATCCTATGGCCTTAGTTCAACTGCCTTGTCCTGGTTCCATAGTTATCTCTCTGACAGCAAGATACCGAATGGGGAAATGCCCTTCCTCCCTGCTACCCATCTCTATTGGAGTACCCCAGGGCTCCATACTAAGCCCTCTTTTCTTTACAATATTTGTAAATAACCTCATCTCTGCAACACAACTAGCCTCCATAGTCCAGAACGCTGATGGTTCCACACTTATTTGCTCAGCCCCCACACCCCAGGAACTACAAACAAAAACGCAAACTTCTTTTCAGGATATAGAACAATACCTCACAGATATCAGCTCGTATTAATTCTAACAAAACTAATAACAAACTGAAATCATGCCAGTCCTGGATGTTGTGGAGGATGTTTTCCTCGAATCCAGCTTGACTTCTGGTACCCTACCTCCTGCTCCCAGAAAACCAGACTGGTACTACAGAGTCCCTGATTCATACAAATATATTTTTAAAAATCCAACAGCTGACCCTGAGGTCATTTCTCAAGGGCCAAAAGGCATTAAATCAACCTCTGCTAAGAATCCCACCCACTCAGACAGGGATTCACGAGCATTGGACAGATTGGGTAAAAAAGTACACACCTCAGCTACTCTTACTATCAGGGCACTAAATTGTCAGTTCCATATGCTGAAATTTTAGCAACATACCTTGGAACTCCTTAAGCAAAAATGTCTTCCTTTCCTGCTTGGGCAGAATCTAAAGATTTGCAAGAGTTAATGCTTTCTGTAAGTCAAGTAACTAAACACACCTTGCACTGTGGTTTTGACACCCTAGAAGCTTCTTGCAGGGCAGCAGTCACTGGATCTGTCATTAGAAGACATGCATGGCTTAGGGAACAGCCCCTGCCAGACCATGTCTTATCTAAATTGTTAGATGCCCCCTTGCACAAAGATAATTTATTTGGCACTAAGGCAGAAGAGGTCTTAAAAAAAGATGGAAGAAAAAGCAAAAATCTATGCAAACAGTTAAGGATTTTTTTCAGGTCCAGCCCCCTAGGTTCAGCAGGCGTTGTCTCTCTCACTGGTCCTTTCCTGCTCCGAGTAAACTGACCCAGCCTAGGCCCCGTGGAAACAGACCCAGACAGCAGGCTCAGGGAATGCATAGATCTAAGCAGTGGACTACCTCTGCTTCAAAACCAGGGAGTTCTAAGCCACCCCCTTATGGTAAGAAGTCACAATGACTCACCTCCTCCACCCCCAACCTCTGCCCACCTTCCACTTACCCCTACGAGGAAAACTCTCCTTTCACTCAACATCTAGGCCACCATTACCAAGGACCAATGGGTTCTGAACATTGCGTCTCAGGGATACAAATTTTCCTTCCACACCCTTCCAACCCCAAAAGGGTTCCCAGATCTACCACAAAATCAGTGGGCAGACCTCAAAAGCAAATCCTTTCCCTGCCCTCTGTGAGGGCAGTAGAGCACGTCCCTGCAGAACAGATAGGCCAAGGCTTCTACTCCAGACTTTTTCTGGTGCCCAGAAAAGAGGGCACCTGGCATCCCATCCTCGATCTATCCATCCTAAACACTTTCCTGATGATCCCAAAATTCAAAATGCTCACCCTCCAGCAGCTGCTACCCATTCTGTCCAAGGACAGTTGGCTAGCCACCCTAGATCTAAAAGAGGCCTACCTCCACATTCCTATCAGGGAATCATGCAGGAAATATCTTCACTTCAGGGCAGGATCTCAACACTTTCAGTCTTCTGTGCTTCCATTTGGCTTATCTACTGCTCCCAGAGTTTTCACAAAATGTCTGACTCCGGCCATTGCCTTTTGCAGACAAAGAAATATTCAAATTTACTCATACTTAGATGACTGCCTTATTCAGGCAGACAGCCAGGAAAAGCTGCTCAAGCACCTGGCCGTTGTAAAGACCCTACTAACCTCCCTAGGGTACACAATCAATGAAAGGAAATCCAAACAGGTGCCCACCCAAAGGATAATCTTCCTGGGAGCAAGTCTGGACACAGCATCCCAAATGGCATACCTTACACAAGAGAAACAAATTTTCCTGACAGCCTACTTCTCTCAACTAGACACCAGGCCCCAGCTATCTGCAAGGAAGATCCTGCAAGCACTGGGGTTCATGGCATCTTGCATACTACTCATTCCATATGCCAGACTGCATATGAGGAAATGTCAGTGGTACCCAGAGTGCCTTTGGTGTCAACACTCTCAAGACCTGGAAACTCTTCTACTTACAATTCCTTGCCTTAGAAAGGATTTTCTTTGGTGGGCTACAGCATGCTCCCACAATAAGGGACTTCCCTAATCCCCACCCCCCATTATCAGACCCTGACTATATTCGCATCAGATTACACTTGGAATGCACACTTGGATGGCAGCTGCGTACAGGACCAATGGAGCCCACAGCAAATCCCTCTGCACATCAGTCAAAAAAAGATGATGGTTAGGCAGCACACCTTGATAGATTTCAAACCCCTTCTTTCTCCAGGGGTTCTCTTGATCAAAACCGACAACACAGCACTGTGATGTGGTACATCAACAAGCAGGGAGGGACTCGCTCCTTCCCTCTATGCAGGCTGGCCATGACCCTTTGGCAGACAGCCTCTGCCATGCAACTACACCTGTTAGCACAATTCCTACCAGGCTCTCTCAACTCTCTGGCAGACCTGTAAACAGTTTCTGGATGTTATCCATGAGGCCAGACGTCCTAGCACCAAAAAGTCTTATGCAGATAAATGGAAAAAGTTCTGCACCTGGATCCAGGCTAAGGGAGCCAATACAGCACAGCCCTCCATCCCTCTCTTCCTGTATTACTTTAGCTGACCTACTAGACAGTGGTCTCTCTTTCTCCTCTATAAAAATTCATGCCTCTGCTATTTCTGCTCATTTTCCCACTGAGCAGCCCCTTTTCTCACACCCTTTGATTAGACAGTTCCTCAGAGGGGCTAGCAACTTGAGGCCACCCAGAAGGGCACCAACACCAGCCTGGGACCTTAACTTTGTCTTGGAAAAGCTCACCCTGCCCCCTTTCAAAGCCAGCTTCTTCTGCAGAGCTAAAATTTCTCTCCTGAAAGACAGCATTCCTTCTGGCCATCACTTCAGCCAGAAGAGTCTCTGAGCTGCAAGCACTCATGGCTGTGGAACCCTTCATTATCTTCCTTGCAAAATGGGTATCCCTCAAAACTAACCCATCCTTCATGCCCAAGGTGGTGTCCAGTGTGATCCTCAACCAATCCATTCATTTGTCCACCTTTTTTCCTAATCCCCAGGACAAGGGGGAAATGATTCTTCACTCTCTAGATGTGCACAGACAGCTCAGATTCTATCTAGACAGGACTAAATCCTTCAGAAAGTCTGATCAATTGCTGGTTATCTTTGCTACAGGAGCAGAAGGCAATGCCATCTCCAAGCAAACCATTTCCAAATGGATAGCACACTGCATCCATTTCTGCTACAAACAGCATGGAAAACCTCCCCCCAAGGGGGTCAGAACACACTCCGCCAGAGCAGCCTCCTCCCCTGCAGCGTTCCTCAGAGGAGTCCCCACCAGGGGCATCTTGAAGGGCTGCTACCTGGACATCTGTTCACACTTGTACCAAGCATTACCACCTGCCTGTCTTCTCCAAATCCAGGGCAGGGTTTGCCTCTGCAGTCTTGCAGGGTATCCCAGCCAGCCCCTAGTTTCCTTGACTGTCTCCACCCATTTCCTCAGCTTTGGGAATCAACCCAAATGTGATGACTGCAACAGTGAAACACGAAGAACGTAGTACAGTTGTGCACACTTACCATACATGTAGATGTTTGTGTATTCACTGTTACAGTCCTGGTTTCCCTCCATCCATCCCCCTTTCTTCTCTTTCTCATTTTTTTACCATTCATCCTTGTTGTTCTCCTTTCCTTACAAGGGACATATTGGTATTTATTTTCCACTGGTGGGGTTCTTCAAGCAGAATCTGGCCTCCTAACTTGGGGGCTACTGACAGGTTAGGGTAAGAAAAATTGATGTCATGGTGTCGGCTGCCTTACTTTATACTACTGACGACCTGACAGCAGACCTCAAGCGACAGCAACCAACACAGAAATACTAAATGTCTGGTATTCGGGCCATCCGAGACTACCCTGGCAGGGATAACCCAAATGTGATGACTGCAACAGTGAATACATTCGAACATCTACATTTATGATAAGTGTACACAACTGTACTTTCCTCCCTTGGAGACAGGATGATAAATCTGCAGATTTTGTTTGAACTTGCTTGAATTACATCACTTTTAGAGGCTGCAGCAGTTAGTGGGAGTCTGTACTTAGTAGTTCAGGGAGCACAGTTCCTCTGTCTATGGCTTATCTAGTGGTAAGATGAAAATGGCAACATTTTCTGGCTCAGAATAGGAGACATTTGATCTTTTTCCTTGATTATCAAGATGGGTATAGAAATTGCCAGACTGTATGAGGCAGGGTATTTTTAATATCCTATAGGACAGGAGCATTTAACTCCATAGCCCCTGAGGGCCAAGTTGTGGAGAAAATTCCTGTTAATCTCGTAAAAGTGTACAAGAAATCTAATGTAAGACATTGAAACTTCCTGGTCTTCACTTAAAATGTTAACTATTTGAATTTTACCTAAGGAAACTAATATAGCTAAGGCAGCGCTGCAACTCAAGGCTACAATACGAGTGTTACAAAACTCTGCAAAATGACATTAAGAATGAATGAGATCATTTTCCAAAATATGGTAGTTCCATTAGGAAACCACCTTTGATACTTGTATAAGCAGTGGTTGCTTTACCATTGTAATGTTGCTGAAATATATTTATGCTTTTAAAGCTTCCCTGCTTTATTATATATAAAATATTTCTCAGCTCTTGATTTTAGTAATTTATTTGATCTCCATATAAAAAAAAACAGATGATGGTGTGGGCTGTATTTTACACAATTCGACAACAGTTGTAAGCCATACTATGCTGCTGAGTTTGGAACAAGTTTAAAATGGATGAATTATTTGTGTTTTGTGCTGGGGATCGCACACTGTTAGCATCAGACTGCTTATCCAGCACATCATCTTCCATCTTCTTAACACTTGTGTGCCCATAAGACCTCAAA
This sequence comes from Protopterus annectens, assembly GCF_019279795.1. NCBI lineage: Eukaryota > Metazoa > Chordata > Ceratodontiformes > Protopteridae > Protopterus > Protopterus annectens. The sequence goes on from NC_056748.1 coordinate 229,628,055, forward strand.
TAAACAGATGTGTATCAACTCCCTCTCTTGTAGCACACTGTAAATGTTTATCCTTGTTGTTTTCACACACACCCCCCATGGAAATATAGCACTTAGTCGTTTACCTCCTTATTGTGCAAGTTCCCAGATGACTGCCTGGTTTTCCTCTGGTTAACTTAATATTTCACAATTTGCAAACAACACTAATTACTTACTAAGGTTTCATGTGCAAAGAAATCATATCATTACTTTGGTTCTGCTAGCAGTAATCAAAAGCTGATTACTTGGAAATTGACTCATTGATCATCACAGCCCATCAAAACCTTCCTGGTACATTCAAAGTAATAGGACAGCTGACTGCTTAAAGTGAAGAACTTTTTTTTTTTTTGGAGGGGATAAGTTATGGTCAAATTATGGTGAGGAAGGAAGAACTATCAGCTACAGCACACAGTGGTTTTGTGCAACCATTTAACTCAAGCAGCTATGATTGGGCTCTTTAATTCTGATCAACTTTTCCTTGAAAATATGTGAGAGTGCCCCTCATTTTACTACACTTACCTCACCACAGCAGATAGCGCAAATTAGTAAGTTCATTTTAAATGTTGCTGCAACTGTACCCACAAACTGTACTTTCCATGAAGTCTATTGGTAAGGGAGGGACAGTGCGCCCTTAGCAGCTTCTCACCGTAGATATAGGTAGGTCAGAGATAGGAGATTAGTATTGCACCTTCCCTTCCACACAAATGTATTAATGAAAAATGCAGTTTGCAGTTTGCTGATATGGCTGATCAGGGATATGCATCCCCAAGCATGAGTATGTAATTCTAATACTCAACACAACTAGTATAACTTGTTCTGAAGGGTCTATATTAGAACATCGAAGTTTCAGAACATCGAATGTTCTAATATCGACCCCTATTAAGTGAAAACTGATAACATCGAAAATTCAGAACAGCAAATTTTTTCCTAGGGAAAAATTTGCTGTTCCAAAACACATGCACACAACACAAACACACCAAACAAACAGCAATCCACACACATACACCTAAAATCTTACACCTAACCCTACACTAAACTGTACATACACCACTATCTACCCACTTACCTTAACCCAAACCCTAACCCTAAGGTCCGTCACTATTACACACACACCTCACCTGCGCCCTAAACCTCACGTCCACACATTCACCTAACCCACGCCCTAACCCTCACGTCCACGCAATCGCACACTTACCTGAACCCGACCCGTAACTTTCCACCACAGTGCTGAAAATAGCGACGCAACAGGAACGGACAACCAAATTCTTTCCCTAGGAAAGAATTCGGTTTTATGAAAGATTTTGCTTATTAGGGGTTGATATTAGAACATTCAAAGTTCTGAAACTTCGATGTTCTAATATAGACCCGTGTTCTGAAAACAGTTTAGGTAGGGAGTAGATACCTGTAGACCTATGCTGTACTTATGGTCTGAATTGTAGTCATTTTGTTATATCCACTACATATACGGGATGGGAGGGCATAGCTTTATTTAGCACTGATCCTGTGTTTATCTGATCACCACTGCTTATCGTTAAAATTTGTTTTCTAGCCTGAAGTGGCTGCTATTTATGTTGTTGCCAAGAAGGAGATGACCCCCTCCCCATACACACACACACACATATACTTTTTCTTCCATTAAACTTTATGATATGTACTAAAACATTAGTTGGTTCTTTTCTCAGATGCTGACATCAGAGTATCTCTACCCATTACCAATGTAGAGGCCCAAGGTTGAGAATGCTTCCCTTCCTCATATGCCAACCTTTCACTTTCCTAGCCCTCAGTTATACCCCCATCCTTTCTCTTTTTTCAGGTCATCTATAGTCCACTTCTTGCTTCTACTATCTAATACTTGGTTATTCAGCAGAGGGCAAAAATTATTGATATCTGTCACAATGCCTAAAATGTTGCACCCATCCCACCCCAGTGTCATCATGTTAATGATTTGTTTTCTTCTAATCCAGATCTTCTCGCATTGAACATTTTCAGCACAGAAACTCTAGAACTCATTCTTTGAGTACTGTTATAGCTACCTCCTGCAGTTTTTTTTTTTACAGTTTTCTATTCTACCATTTATATTGTGACTGCACTACAGGAGAGTTATAGCCTGTTATACACATTTGCAACATCCAGTGCCAGAAGAGCCTTATCCTCTTGCTGAATATATACTATGTCAAAAATCATGCACTGACTGACTGAAAATAATGGGTAAAAGTACGTACTTTGCACCTGGTAAAACAGTCTGTCATAAAGTGTTACTGTTATGGTGAGTACCTCTCACAACTGTACTTTTCTATCCATCCTGATTAACTCCTTTTTATTTTGCCAGACTTCTTGACTTTAAGCACTCTCATTCCTATCCATAACCTCCTTATGTGACCTGTTTTCTCCCTCACATAATATCTAAATGAAATAAAAGCAGGGATGATGTCTTCTTACTGCATGTAATGGTGAGTTTTTACCATTGCTGCAGTAAGTGCCCCAAAAAGCTGTTAGTTTATAACCTATGCATATATGCAGCAATGTAAGGGTTATGTGTGTGCAGGTGTATGTGCATACAGTGCTGTTGTCTTTTTATGTTCGAATGTAGCAAGGCTTACATGTGCCATGCTCCCTAGCATGTCTTAGGGAGCAAGTAAGCAGGGCTGACCTGCCAGTTGCATCAGTCTTCTTAAAAAAAAAAAGATAGGCTTTTGGGAATAAGGAGAGTTACTCCCTGTCCCACACAGACATGCATGCAGCTTTTACCAGCTCTTTAAGACATGGACATACATATATCTGTTTGAACGTATGTTTCTGGTCACGTAAGCAGGTAGCTGTATTTTTGGTTGCTGCAAGGGTATTTCATGCATGTATATTACAGCCCCACTGTGTGACTGTTGTAAAGGTGATCACCATAATTCATATTTTTCCAGTGTAAGTCAGTTATTTCTTTTCTTTTCTTCCCTCTTAGGAAACCATCCAGGGAGCAGATTGAAACAGGGAAGTCTGGACACACTGGTAGTACACAAGAATGGCCTATTTGTTGCTGGAAATGTGAGTATTTTTCTAAGAATAAAATAATTGTTTAAGTACTAAAAAAGCTTAGAAAAATTAAAAGGGATTAGGATGCTAGGAATATAATGCTAGCCTGTGATGGAGTTAGAAACTTCACTGAAAGCATCCATGTGTTATGAAGGCTTAGATAACAGACTTCATAAATAAGTGAGCCTCATTGGTTGCTCGACATTCATTGCAGAGTTTAATGTACAGGTGAAAAATTAGAGCACCTAAAATGGCATAAAATCATGATGCCTAGACTGCAGTCTTCTTTGGAAGCCACAATTTCCCTTTCCCTTGCTCACAATACCTTTTTTAAAAAAGTGTAGATAGTTGTTGTTGTGTCTTTTGGCTTTTCCAGGTTAGGGGTCGCCACAGCGGAACTCCGGTCTGCTGATGATTGGCAGTAGATTTTTACGTGTTGAGTTGCCAGCCCTGATGCACAACCTTCAACGAAGGTATGCCCATTCACGCATGTCTCCACACAGAAGACGCTCTAGCTGAGAATCGAACAGGACGTCTTACTGTGGGGCGACAACGCTACCGCAGCAGTGTAGATAGTGAAAGGGTAAAAAAAAAAATCAACATGTATTTAGTTTTCCTCACTAATTGAGGCTTCTTCAAAGCCATGGTTAGACTTCTTCTTCTTCTAGTTAGTGAGAGAGGAAGTAAACACAAAAATCTAAAATAAGTAACTGTATAAGCATTTACAGTAAACTCTCAGTTAACTGGATTTCAAGAAACTGGCACTCTCAAGCAACCAGCAAAAAAAAATCAAAGAAATGCAGTACAATTTTCATGCGTTAGACTTTCTCCCCGGGATTCAGGAAGCCGTATTTTCTGTGCAGGAACAGTGTAGCTGCTCCTGCACAGATAATGGCTGCCGAGCGATTCAGGATAGTGCCATTTTCATGTGCACGAGTGGTCCTACACTGTTGTAGCACGGAAAACCATGCGGCATGCAAATCACCTCTATTGTTGGTGAAAAACATGGAAATGAGGTGATTTAGCAATTCACCAGCTGCCAGGTCTCCATGCTAGAACAGTGTCCGTGTCAATGCAGAAATGTATTCGGAAAATAACTGAGTACATTTCTGCAACTGACAAAGCAGAGGCATGACAGTTTGTGAAAAAGCATGTATTGTGTACATTAGACATGCCAATGGCCAAATATAAGGCCATTGGCATTAAAAAGTGATTAATTATTATGAAAATTAAACTTTTTTTTTTGGCCGATCTTGGCCGTTTAAGCATAGGGCAGTGGCGTGCAAACGGGATCGGGCTGGAAAAAAAAAAATGGGAAAACTCAATTTTAAGTTAAATGTGCATTTTGCCATTATAGTCAATGGCATGCAGAATGTAAACAATACCAGGGAGCACTGGTTGTCAAGAGGAAAGGGTCCGTTTTAGTGCAGTAACTAACGACCTCCACACTGGGGTATTCAAATGAGGGGAGTTATACTGAATCACATATTTCTTCAAAGTGGCAGTTTGTACCTAACCGTGTAGGTGTAGCAATGCAACAGTGCAAGTCTAAGAGCTGAATGACTTCATAAGGGGGTGTGTCATGCTTGCTGTAAGCTCATTGGAGCTCTGTGGCCCGTGTTTGCCCTTATCTAAGCACAGCTAAGGAAGGGGGTGTATCAGATGTGCCTGAGGATTATGTATATAGCCTAAACGGGTGTGCGTGCCACGCACCGGGTTTTAAATATTAAAAAAAAAAAACAAGAGGAAATGGCAGCAAGGAACTGGGAAGGGGAAACAGCAGTAGGAAGGCAATCAAGGAGAACTAGCATAGCTGGCAGGTGGGAATGTATTAGAATCAACCAATTACACATGAGAACTAGCATAGCTGGCAGGTGGAATGTATTAGAATCGGCCAGTTACACATGCAGCAGCCCAGCACACTACTATAAACTATGCAAACACCTTTCAGACTGTTTTTTTCCCGCAAGCTCTATACCACCGGTGTACACAGATGGGGGATTTTTAACTGGCAAAACAAGCTAAAAATGTTAGAGGCTGTTGCTGCTTTACTCCATCAATATGTGCTAGAAACTGGTGGTGGTGATGAGGAGAATGCTAACAACCGACCCACAGTGAGGAGGAGGAGGAGGAGAAGAGTGTACAGACCCAGGGTAACCTATCAGGGCCTACATGAGCTGGAGATAGTGGAGTGCTATAGGGTGGACAGGGACATTCTACAGCAAATTCTTCAGCTGTGCCGTCCCCGCCTCACACACACAACCAATAGTGGGGAACCCATCCTAGTGGATACTAAGCTATGTGTAGGCTTAAGAATACTAGCCAGAGGTACCTTGCAAAGACCAACTGGGGATATCATGGGGGTTTCACAGGCAGCATCCAGGGTACTCCACCAGTTCCTGGATGCCATGACACCACATGCCAATGAGCACATATATTTTCCCAACACTTGTGAGGTGTTGATCAGAAGTATGCATCTCTTCCACCGTATTGCAGAATACCCTGAGGTAGTTGGTACTATAGACAGCACGCACATCCACATCAAAGCACCACCTGGCGAGTGGGGTAGGGTCTACATAAACCACAAGGGCTTCCCCTCCGTCAACTGTCAGGTCATGTGCGATGCCCAGGGCATTATCATGAACATGTGTGCTGACAGCCTTGGAAGCCATCACGACTCCCACATCTGGCATTGCTCACAGCTGTGTCAGGGGTTTGCCAGGGGGAAATTCCATATGGCCATCTAGTGGGGGATGCTGGCTATGCACTGGAGCTGTGGCTGATGACACCCATCAGAAATGCACACACACCCGAACAAGAACACCATAATGAGGCACATGCACAAGCCAAGATAATTGTAGAGCGTGTGTTTGGGATGCTCAAGTCCCGGTTCCGCTGACTTGACATATCCGGTGGAGCCTTGCAGTACTCTCCAGCTACACGTACACAAATGTTCATATTATGTGCCATGCTATACAATATGATCCTGCGGAAACAGCTGCAGCAGGAACAGCACGAGGCAGGGCCACACAGCCCCCACCATTGCCAAGGCCAGCACAGGCACAGACACAGAGGGACTATGAGGAGGAACTTCCTGAACCTGCCCTGTAGGTAGAAGGAGGTGTGCCCAGTATGCCCAGGCCTTGGCAAGGAGGAAACATATAATGCACACACTGACACTGTAGGGATCCAGGGACAGATACCTCTCTCTGACTCGCACATGCAGTAAAAGGGATGCCAAACATGACACTACCTGTGCTTTACCATGTATAGGGAGTGTACCATGTGTATCCGACAGTCAGCCCTCCAGCACCGCCCTCAGTGCTGGCCCAGCAACAAGGTAAGTCACGCTTCCTATCAATTACTGAATGGAATAGTATGTTCTGATAGTTGTATGTATGGTATGGATGCAACCATGCAAGGGAATCGGGTGGCTGAATGGGATAGCAGCAGACAGCTGACAGCTATATGGGTCAGCAGGAAATCCATAACAAATACTGGTGTCAACATGCTAGACAGTACTACACAGGGTGACAACCCCCACCGCAGTACATGTGATGGCCCAAATAACTGTGGGTGTCAATAGGTCACACACATGGATGTCAGTGAGGGTCACATACCCACCACCAGCCTCACCCAGCAGGACAGGTGTAGATGACCATAAAGAAAGGCTGGGCTAAGGCCCCCAAATGATGGCAGTGGTGAACAGCCCCCCTCCAGACCTACACAGACATACCACAACAGGTCTGGCAGTTGCATGTTAGTTCTGAAGGGTAAGAAGTCTGAAACTGAAATTTATGCCATTAAAATCTAACATGTACTCTACTGATATGCCTCCTTTCTGCATGATAGGTCACATTACAATATGAAATGGGAGCCAGCAGACTAACCAAAATACCAGTACAGTCATTGCAAATGTTTAAAGTCTTCAGGTATGCACCCCCCATTCCCATGTAGAAATGCAGTAACTTGTAAATTTAAGGAGTAATATCACTGGAACACAGATTGCCAGAGCTGTCCCAATCTTCATTGTTGCATGTGTACAATATGCAGGGGTCAGTGTGGTAAGTTTATTGTGTGTTTAATACTGCCTGGAAGTAGTCAGCATGTGGGCCTGGATGGTTGTGTCTCAATGGCCTAGGTACAGTACAGTGGTCGACAGGACTGTGTTCCAACAACTGCAGTGCCAACCACACTGCTTCTCAGCTACACCCATGTCAGCAGTTGTACATACTCACTGTCCAGATGTCAATATCTGTAACCGTCGGAAAGCTGGACACGCCATGAACGGGGGCCATACATAGAAAAAGTACACAGGTGACAGTAACCTA